>NC_040881.3:532500-570885 GCF_900634795.4 Betta splendens
GTGTCGGCCGGGCGGGAAGGTCAACAGGTGAGTTTAGAACCGGGTTGTGCAGGACGTACAGGGGCACAGTTGTTTGATTTGATCTTGTGATTTCAGGTGGGTCCTGAATGTGATGCTGCAGATGGGCTGGGTGGTGCCAGACTGACAGAGACTCTGAGCAGCGTTACAGAGAAATCTGCAGAGAGCAGCAGTATCCGTAAGAACCTGGAGACCTGGGATTAAAACAGAGACTGTAGGGCAGGAGTGTCAAACTCAAACCAGTCCCTTGCTGGTTTTCCAACTCTCCCTTTTCTAGAGCCTACAAATTACCTTGATCAGGTGTGTTAAGTCAATCAGCAGCCAACTGACACAGCTGTTCAAGGTAATCAGATGGGAGAGGTGGAAAACCAGCAGGGACACCGGCCCTCGAGGACCGCAGTTTGACAACCCTGCTGTAGGGCATCTCTTTAGTTTGGTTTGGCCTCAGTGTTTTTGTCTGTCAGCAGGAAATGATCAGTCAACTCGACTGACAAACCCCTGAAACCAAAGCTGAAACCAAAGCCTGCGGTGAGTCTCCACCAGCCCTCTGCTGCTGTTCACACAGCCTGTCTGGACAACAAGTTTGTTCTGCTGGTTCCAGGTGAAGGACTCTCCGCTGCTGAAGGAGCTGGGTCCAGGACGAGGTCAGATTAGTATCATCCAGCAGCTCTTGGATCAGGTAGCACCTTATGCAGCCGATCCAAACCTGCCACGGTTCTCGTTGGTGTTGACACTGAGCTGTGGGTCTCTTTATCAGGGGGCCGATCCGTCCTGCTGCAACGACAATGGCCGTCACGCCTTGGCGGTCGCTGTGGGGAACGGCCACCATGACGTCCTTCCTCTTCTAGTTCAGCATGGAGCCAACATCGACCATCAGTCTGGACAGTAAGAGAACCGTCACTTGACAGAAAGTAGCTAAAGCCTCAGCATGAGGTTTGTTTCAGACTCGTCCAGTCAATCAGCTGAGCCTGAAGCCTAACCTGATTTGTCAGTGTGAGTCCTGGGCCACTCGGACCTGTTTTACTGTGCGAAGGACCAAACAATCTGAACGTGGATTAAAATGGTCATGTAATTGTGTGGTGATGTCATGTTGTGAAACTCCTCTTCCTCAGGATGAAGAACACAGCTCTGCATGAAGCTGCAGCTCTGGGTGCTGAAGGTCTGCAGTGTGCCCAAGTTCTGCTCAGGTATGAACACACACCTAGAAGCAGCTTCCTATCTGGTTTAGGATGAACTGAACAAATGTGTGGTGTGACACCACAGGGTGTCCGGTTCAGCCAGGTCCAGGTTCTCCCTCTACTCTTCTGTCCTCTGGTTTCAGCTGTAAAGCCAGTGTGAGGTGCAGAAACGCTGCCGGTCAGAGTCCATATGATGTGGCCGTCATCTCTGGCTGTAACGACATGGTGTCTCTGCTGGCGGCTCAAACTGGACGGGACCTACTGACCAAAGTGGGCAAACCCAAACTGGACTTGGACATGTTCTGATGGAGACGCAGATGCTGGACCCAGTGACTCGCTGCCGATTTGTGGATGTAGCAGCTGGTGGCAGGATTCTCTGATTCTCTGTTCTGTGTTGTAGCACTGAATAAAAACTTTACAAGTTGTGTTGATTGATTTAGCTTTTTAATGTGTGAATGTGTTGTTGACAAGTTACAGAAATTAAGCTATCACACAGCTGCTTAGATCAGGAGCAGCTGTGTCCTCAGTCCATTGAAACAGGACAATCAACAAACAAACATCAGCCATGTGACTTAAACCTCCCAGTTCTGCAGAACAAAGACCACAGAACCATATTTCGTACTCTCAGGTGTCGTTAGTCCTTCACAGTGTGAAAACATTGTCTTCAACTCAGTATTCCACCCCTCAAGCCTTTGTCCATGGAGGTGGAGGCAGGTGGTTGGATCCAGTGTCAACCCTGCTCCAGATTGATCAGACACTGCTGGGCTTATGTCCATCAAGGCCTCATGGCAGACGATCGGACACGGTCTGTCAGACGGGTCCGTTGTCTCAGCGCCTAAGTCGGAGGAAGAAGGCGTGACGGCACTCGGTACTGTCCAGAGGGTAGTACTTATCGTAGAAGTCCAAGATGTACTCCTCGACTTTGAAGCCAAACTTCTGGTACAGCAGCATGGCCGGGTTACTAGCAGACACGTGCAGAGTCACGTCCTTCCCCATACACGTCTGAAACACACAACCTGGTTCAGTTCAATCAATAGAAACACGCTGCTTTACAGGGTTTCTGCTCAGATCGCACAAACTGCTGCATAGTCACCCACACTAGACTAGGACCAGACTCTCAAGAGGAACAGGCCCAAACGTATGACGTTATGGGTAACTAGAGTTCTACCAGTGTAACATGGTTCCTGGATTGCATGTGAACACCCTCTATTCCCCGTCTGATAGTGAGTCAAACTGTAGCATGCAAAAGTCTGATGCTCTGTAGGACCTGCATTGAAGCGAAGGAAGCATAGATTTGCCTGCTTCGTGTTGTTGTGTCATTTTTCACGTTTTACTTGCTGTGTGTCTAGTGCAGCTCTGAACTGTCCAAAACACAAATGTTCAAGTAATTCTAGTTTATGGTCGGTAAAGCAGAGACTAGAAGAGTCTCACCTGGATGAGGTGGTAGATCATGAAGGTGGCGATGCCAGCTCTCCTCCACTCAGGATGGACCAACAGGAAGGAGATGTAGGCCTCGTTGTACTTGACATCCGGCACCATGAAGCCAAAGCCGATCACAACCTTCTTATAGAGTACAACCACGCTGAAGTCCGGGTACTGCAGACACTCTGATAAGTCCACGCCTGGGGGAAACACAGCGGGTTTAGAGACACACTGCTGTAGATAGGCAGGAGGATTTGTGTTGGATACCTGGCCAGAAGCTGTCATGGCACATGGCGTTGACAGAAGGGATGTGGTTGGGACGAACGTAGCAGTAATCGATGGGGGCATCTGGTTCAGGGACCCAGTTTGGATCTTTCCTGTGAGGATAAGCTCTGATCTCTGCCAGTAACCTCAGCTTCACAGGACGACTCTCATAGTCTCTCCTGAAGAACAATCAGAGGGAAAATACCATGGCTGTGCTGCCACTGTGGCCACTACGTCCATCACTGCAACGATAAGACAACGACCCAACTTTCGCCTGACTTACTGTTTCATTTTTACCTGATATAAGGTTTCAGGATGCGGGCTGTATACGGGCTCTTGATGCTCTGGTCCAAACTGCCCTCTGCTCCCATGAGACGATGCCAGAAGGAAAGCGAGTCCTGCTGGATCCCCCTCCTGCCATAAACGTTGGTCTGCACACAAAGGCATCAACCAACAGTCAGAGAGCAGCTCTTTAGTTCCAGCATGTTCAGCTAACCAGGAAGTTGCAACAGACACAAGAGTCACAGCTCACATGTCCAACATTCACTAGAGGCACGTGTGCTTTACTGCTTCTACAACTTCCTGTCTCTATAGCGTCAGATACCGTGAAGAGAAGGAGATGTAAACAGAACAGCAAATAAAATTAAATATGTATGTACATGTAAGACGTCTGTCCTTGTTCTGTCTTTGTAAACTTATATAGGATTATTTTATCATCATTTAATCTAAAATGGACTAACGGCAGCTCAGTGACCAGTTATTATTTGGCGTGGCAGATTGAGACCACTGTGCAGTCCAAATACCTGAAAGCGATCCAGAATACGCTGCTCCTGGCTGTTAGTGCAGTACTTTCTAACCACTCCATCTCCCATCAGTGTCCCGGACCCCTGGGCGCAGTAGATTCCTCCGACCAAGCTGAGGGTGGAGCCGATGGCGCGGTCGATGTCCAGCAGGGGAAGCCCTCGCTGCCTCTTGGCTTGGCGGACCAGCAGCTTCCTGTAGAGGCGGTTGGCCTGTGGGGTGACTGCCAGGGCCAGCGGACAAGCATCGAGCCGCCGCAGCAGCATTCTCTCCTCATACAGACTAAGGAGGGTGAAACGAGGACTCTGGAAGGAAGCACCACCTCCAGTTGCTTTCTCAGGATGAGCCGTCTTCCTCCTCCTCTCAGGCTCTTCGGCCCCACCAACTGAGAGACACGGCACTTCAGTTTGACCTAAAGGCCGCTCGTAGTTGTTCTCATGCTCACGACCTTCATCATCCTCGCTTTCTGCTTCACATTTGATGCGAGTTGGTGCTAAATGAAGCTTCTTACGAGCAACAAGGCTGGCGCATGGTGGGGGGGTATCCTCCATCCCTGGATCAATCATGCCCTCTGTCTCCATCTCCTCATCGTCTGTAGGTTCAAACACAGTCCATAGGAACTATACCAACACTGAACAAACTGGATGAGTGGGATAGGGACTCACCATGGAACAGCGCCTGTGGAGGCATAGCATCCGGAATGAGGTCTGCCTCAGACAGCAGGCTGGGCGTAGCTGAATGAGACGCCGGCGTGCCCGGAGCAGAGAAGTCAGGTGACGGTGATGGCGATGGGCTGGTGAGCGGCGTCCGGTCTGAGGAGCTGAGAGATGAGAAATCAATGACTTCACCTTTCTCCAGGATAAGGTCTGGTCGTCGTCCAGTGCTGCTACCGCGGCCTCCCCCAAGTTTGACAGGTGTGGAAGATGCACTGCGGTCGGTGTAGCTGCCCACTGCCTCCTTCTGGGCCCGCCGGATGTCTTTGGCCTCCTGTGTGCGGGAACGCTTCTCCTTCAGCTGCATTGCATTCTCCACCGGATTTCTAGCTCCTCGTTTCCTCAGACCCTCCACGGTGATGATTGGATCCAGGGCTGGTTTGGAGGCTGCAGAAAAACTCAACATTAGATTAAATTAGCCCGAGACCCCGCAGACAGTGCACAGACAAAATAAATATTACCTTTGGGCCTGGAGGCGGATTTGTCCACTTCTGGTCTCAGGGTCGGTGGTCTGTTCTGGACCAGCTTCCACCACCCAGGTTCTCCGAACTCCTGCGCCCCTGAGCGAAAGAAGGTTGGACTGCCGACTGACAGGCACCCGGCCACTGTGCTCCACCACGTAGAGGTTTTCTTCCTGCAGAGTCAGACGAGGGGGGGTCAAAATCAGTAACTGAAACCTCGTCCAACTGACTGAGCGTTTATAGTGACCACCGAGGCAGGAGGAAGTAATTACACAAGGCATGTAACCACGACACTAGAGACGGTAACGGCAGCAAGTAAATGCTAACAATTTAAAGGCGCAGTGACCTCGTTCCCAGCAGGAAGTTCCAGTGGCGGCCGATAAAAGCACAGATGTCCTCTTTCCACCTGAAGTAACCCTGTCGACCTGTCCCCTCCAGAGAGAGGTTATACATGGCCAGCATCACCACCTGTCAAACCCAAGATCAATCAGACAGATAACAGATCAGACATGAAGTTCTGCTACATGCAACTACTTTTATTTGCTACTAGGCATACAGAGGTTTCTATTAAAGACAGATTTCCATCTGCACTGGTTCCAGGTGCTGCTCAGTTGTTTTTTGGGGGGATTTTCTATAGAACTTTAAACCAAAACTGAAGTGAAGATGGTGTTTTGCTGGGAACAGCTCACCTGCTGCCAGGTGAGCCTTATTCTCTCAAAGCTCTCCTTGCCGTCCTCTGAGCAGTCAGAGCAGATGAATTTGAAGAAGTTGTCTCCTTTCAGGTAGCTCGGCTGTTCACCTCGGAGCTGAGCTGAATACAAACACAAAAACGGATAGTTGTTGTATCCTCATTAAAACAGACACACAATATTGTCTGTGTGCATTGTCTGTTTATCTAATCAGACAAACCCAGCACTGTGGTCTGTCTCACCTGCAGGGATCCACTTGTGGCAGAGGTCGCAGTAGAAGGACATGTCTTCGCAGACCCAGCCTCCATCAGCCTCCTCACCTACATCGCTGGTCAGAGAGTCTCCGCTCTGGTCATGCGACAGATCCACTGAGCCCTGATCCTCCGACTCTACGATCAGCAGCGTCTCCCCCTCCACCTCCCCCTCCTCCAGTCCTTCAGAGGCCGATGTGCAGGCGGCGTCGTCCTCCCCTCTGCCCAGCTGCTCACTGCTGCTGTCCATCAGTCAGCCTTAGGTACACAGGAGCACGCCTGTTTACCTGGCTCAGTGGTGGTCCTGCGGGTGCAGTTCTGTCTCTCTGCGTCGTCTCTCCTCCTCCAGGTGTCTGGTCAGAATCTTCTGCTCCTCCAACAGCCTCAGGTTTTCTTTCTTCCTCTCCAACCGCTCCTGATCCCGAGCTACACCCTCGCGAAGTCGCTGGAAAACACACAGGAGCCAGGCTAAGCGAGCTAAATGCTAACTACCGGTTACTATATAGTTCTTTATCTCCCAATGACACGTCTCGTGTAGAGTCAAACTATACGTGGCTTCACCTTTGTTACACAGATGTCACCTGGAAATGCAAAAACAGATGAAGAACGTGTAAATCTCGCTGTAGCTTCGCTGCTTTTCGTTATGACTTCAAAACAATAGAGTGTTGTCAGAACACGTTTCGGTGTAACCTCTGCTCCTTCTGTTACAAAGCTGCAGTTCAAAAACATTCAAGCTAACTTCCCTGCACCATTGCTGTTAGCTTAGCTGACTGCTACCTACGAACCGTTTCACAGGCTCGGTTTATTCCAGTTTACCTGTCGGTCCCAGGTTTGTTTAAGGTGAACACCAGTCACGGTGCTCAGTGTTAGAACCACAGAAACACCCAGAACCACTTTAGAGGCCGTAGACATCACGTTAGCTTAGCCAAAAGCTAACGGAATCATGCCCGCCCGCTACTACTTCTTCTTCTATGGTTTGTTTGGGGTGTTAGGTGTGTGTCTAGCGCCGCCGTCGGACAGCACAGGGCCCTCTCCTGCACCACCACCTGCTACTGCAAAACACAAGGGTGATTGTCCTCAGCAGATGGTCGCTATTTAACATATCTATATAAACTGATAGCTAAAATAACCATGGAGGAGTTACTGTCAGTTACTGTCACTGCAGGGAGCACGTTCTCTGGTGTAGTCCTACTTCATTTGTCACAGCTGAAATGTTAGACTTGTGCTCTTTCCCTTCTCACTCTTCCAGCTTGGGATCAGAACTTTGAATGCTGGATTTTTATTGTGTTCTTTTAGATTAGCCCAATAGCTCATCATTAGCTGCTCACGTCTGAGACTCACTGGCATTTCCCCCATCTCTACACGCAGGGCATCAATAGGTGTGGTCTTAGTCGCACCGCAACACATTCTCAATGCTTGTGCCTACTTCCAGCATCCAAAGAGATGTTTTAGCTGCTGCCCTCTGCAGTTCAGGTTCAACCTGTGTAATCAAAAAACTAATTAGTTAACTACTTAATTGATTGAAACTTTATTGAGGTCAGCAGTGCTTCTGCTCTACCTACTGAGCTATCAGGCCAACGATGACGTTAAATGCAGGAGCAGAGCCTCCAGGTGAGAAGCACAGTGGTTCCCACAGGTCCCAGGTCAGTTCAGTCACAGAGCACAGGCAAACAGATGAAGCCAATTTTATTGATCAAGTAACATAAATAGAACAAATGTTTCACTTCACATACACCTGAAAACCAAATTAAAAATAAATAAGTTTCATAGAAATAAATTAGAAGTAGGTGATGAACCAATGGGCTGTTGCAGTCAGTAGACATGCTGAGCCGTGTGCAGTTCAGTGGCCGTTTACTCACACTATGTCAAACATGTTTCAGTAGCTTTCAGCGCACTCGCCACTTGACATTCTTCATTTCACAGCTTAAAAAAACACTAAAAGCAAAAAGTAAAGCAGCTGCTCGTTAAAAAAAATCTGTAGTTACATGTTACAACAGCTACTGTTTAATACGTGTTCGGTATCAAATACTTCAGTCAGCAGGTTACAAAAATATCACAGAATGCAGAGATGTCAGTGAACACAGCAGCTCTCAATCCCCAGGCCAGATCCAGTCCAGAGCCTAACCTCTAACCACAGACCTGAACGCTGGGCTCAACATCAGACATCCTTACTGCTATGCTGGTAATCTAATTACTGTTCCACGTATTTTAGTCGATCAAAACATCATCTGAAAATCAAACATCCAGAGTTTGAGGAATCCAAATCTTTATCTGGTTTCACAACAAATGGGGATTTCATATTTTGGTCAGCATCAGAATCCAGATGAACACAAATCTGTTGTAATTGCTGCACTGTTGAGTTGAGAGCTGCTAAACTGAACTTTAGGTCAGAACTCAGATTCAGCATGAGTTTTTCAGTTTGGGTTTTATGTGCACACGTCCACTGGAGGTGAAGATGGAAGACGAAACACAGACACAAACACTGCGGGTTCTCCAGCGTGTAGCCACCAGGCACGAGGCTACAGCTCTCATATTCCAGCCGTGTACACACAAACACACACACACACACACACACACACACACACACACACACACACACACACACACACACACACACACTAAGCAACATGACAACAGCTCATGTAAACATTTTAAACCAAACACCACCATCAAAGGTTTGAGTGGCTCACTCAAACCTTTGATTTGTGCAGACCTTCTTCCTCCAACAACCTGCCAAAAATGTATGGTGACTCCTGGACTGTGATCCAGTGATGCTCCATTCCCGTTGACACTCGTGAACCATTGTGGTTGTAATAAAGTTTGTAAGGGGGCAGAACACAGCTGTAAGTCTAGACAGGGGCAGGAGCCATCAGATCACCGCCGAGAAGCTGGAATGGTAAACGATAAAGACGTGCTTGTGTCGAGTCCCTGATCCAACCATCCTGCCTGTGTCCAGTCTCTAGTCCACCCATCCTGCCTGTGTCCAGTCTCTAGTCCACCCATCCTGCCTGTGTCCAGTCTCTAGTCCACCCATCCTGCCTGTGTCCAGTCTCTAGTCCACCTGTCCTGCCTGTGTCCAGTCCCTGGTCCAACCATCCTGCCTGTGTACAGTCTCTAGTCCACCCGTCCTGCCTGTGTACAGTCCCTGGTCCAACCAGCTTGCCTGTGTACAGTCTCTAGTCCACCCGTCTTGCCTGTGTCCAGTCCCTGATTCACCCATCCTGCCTGTGTCCAGTCCCTGGTCCAACCAGCCTGCCTGTGTACAGTCTCTAGTCCAACCAGCCTGCCTATGTACAGTCTCTAGTCCACCCGTCCTGCCTGTGTCCAATCCCTGGTCCAACCATCCTGCCTGTGTCCAGTCTCTAGTCCACCCCTCCTGCCTATGTCCAGTCCCTGGTCCAACCATCCTGCCTGTGTCCAGTCCCTGATCCAACCATCCTGCCCGTGTCCAGTCTCTAGTCCACCTGTCCTGCCTGTGTCCAGCCTCTGGTCCAACCATCCTGCCTGTGTCCAGTCCAGTCCCTGGTCCAACCATCCTGCCTGTGTCCAGTCTCTAGTCCATCCATCCTGCCTGTGTCCAGTCCCTGGTCCAACCATCCTGCCTGTGTCCAGTCTCTAGTCCACCCATCCTGCCTGTGTCCAGTCTCTAGTCCACCTGTCCTGCCTGTGTCCAGTCCCTGATCCAACCATCCTGCCTGTGTCCAGTCTCTAGTCCACCTGTCCTGCCTGTGTCCAGTCTCTAGTCCACCCATCCTGGCTGTGTCCAGTCCCTGGTCCAACCATCCTGCCTGTGTCCAGTCCCTGATCCAACCATCCTGCCCGTGTCCAGTCTCTAGTCCACCCGTCCTGCCTGTGTCCAGCCTCTGGTCCAACCATCCTGCCTGTGTCCAGTCCAGTCCCTGGTCCAACCATCCTGCCTGTGTCCAGTCTCTAGTCCATCCATCCTGCCTGTGTCCAGTCCCTGGTCCAACCATCCTGCCTGTGTCCAGTCTCTAGTCCACCTGTCCTGCCTGTGTCCAGTCTCTAGTCCACCCATCCTGGCTGTGTCCAGTCCCTGGTCCAACCATCCTGCCTGTGTCCAGTCCCTGATCCAACCATCCTGCCCGTGTCCAGTCTCTAGTCCACCTGTCCTGCCTGTGTCCAGTCTCTAGTCCACCCATCCTGCCTGTGTCCAGTCCCTGGTCCAACCATCCTGCCTGTGTACAGTCTCTAGTCCAACCATCCTGCCTGTGTCCAGTCTCTAGTCCAACCATCCTGCCTGTGTCCAGTCTCTAGTCCATCCATCCTGCCTGTGTCCAGTCCCTGGTCCAACCATCCTGCCTGTGTCCAGTCTCTAGTCCACCCGTCCTGCCTGTGCTCTGTTTGTCTGCTTGTTGCTATTCTTTTCTCTCTCTCTCTCTCCTCACCCCAACCGGTCGAGGCAGATGGCCGCCCACATCCAGTCTGATTCTGCTGGAGGTTTCTTCCTCGTTAGAGAGGGAGTTTTTCCTCTCCACTGTTGCTGGGGTTTAGTTGTGTAAGGTCTTAAACCTTACCTGGTGAAGTGCTTCGAGATAACTATGCTTTGAATTGGCGCTATATCAATAAAATTGAATTGAAATAAATTGAATGAGTAAATCCCGCTAATGATAGAGGAGGTTCTTGCTCCAACTCACATGATTTATAATATTTAGGTGTGTCAAGAGTTCTGTGTCCTCTATTGATTCTTGTTTGTAGCCTAGCTTAGCACAGGGACTCTGTTAGCCTAGCCAAGCACCACCTTAAGTGTAGCATTTCATTCTGCAGTGAAGACTGGACAATCTCTAGATTAGTGGACACTGAAGTTAAAATTTGGTCTTAATTTTAAACTATGCTTACTTTTTTTTAAACTATGCTAACAGACGCGAGCAAGCCCGATTGGCTGAGATGCTTCAGGGTGAGGGTGTCCCTACCTGTAGCGCCAGGCTAACAGTTTACCCTCATGTTTCACCTCTGTCTGGGTTAGGCTAGCAACCCTTCAGTTCACCCACTCTCCTGACAAACAGGAAGTGACATGACCTCTTAGGGTTGAGCTTGAGTGACCTCACTGTTCTTTTTAATAATGTGAATGTGGTAAATCTAATATCACAGTTCACTGACGATCAGTTAAAGAAGCGGAAGTGCTGCCTAGTGAACCCTTCATGGCGCAGGTTTGTGTACACTAAGCTAGCTAGCTAAAACACACACACACACACACACACACACACACACACACACACACACACACACACACACACACACACACACACACACACACACACACACACACACACACATCTTCCCTTGAGAATCCTGAAACCTTCCGGCACTGTGGGTAGACCTTCCGGGTGAAAAGCACTGCTCTTCACTGTCTACCTGAGCTCCAACGTTTGCACTGCTGCTGCTAAATGTGTCATCATGTACGAAGGAGTTTTGGTTGCTAAACCTAAGCAGACAAACATCCCACTTCTGTTTGCCAGTTATTCATTTTTAAGGTAGTTCAGGTGAAGTCAGAGCCAATCGTGTAATGCATCGTTGTGCTGAGTCCAGTGGTTCATCATCCAGCAGACAGCATAACAAGGATGAGGTGAACAACGACTGTTGTCACTGGTGATTACTGTCATCCAAAGGTGGAAATGTTGCCTGGGCAGCGCTTGCAGTGCATGCAGGTCAAATGTATCAGCAAAATCTACAACCGACAGGTTCCACAAAAAGAATAAGAGAAAAGTTAATAGGGAGATGAGTCTCTCTGAGTTTCTAACCCTACGAGATTTGGCGGCTGGCAAGTCAATTAGCACTCATCAGAGACATCAGAGGTCAGTGACAGCAGGGGTGTGTGTGGAGGCATCCACCAGGTGTCAGCGTCAACTTTAGAGACCCCACCGGTTCCCGCGGTGAGACCAGGAGTCACGGCACGAGGACCAATTCAACAAATTCTTTTGGCTTTGTGGTTATTTACAGTGACTTCAGTGGAAACAGTTCGATGTCCACCGCATTTCCACAGAAATGCAGAAGTGGATGTTTACGACCCGGCGCCGGCGTCAAAGGTCAGGGTCAAGTCTTCCAGCTGGGAGGGGGTGGAGCTATGCACCTCAATCTTTGTAAATCTGTGTTGAGTGATTCTCCAGTCAACTTCAATTTCTAACTGTTTTACGAGCCCGGACCTCAAACTAGCTCCGCTCCCTCCCTTGAGTTCCACCCCGAGCTACTGGCGGACCTCGTTGGCGATCAGACTGTCCTCCCCCGACTGGAAATCCGCCTCATTGATACTGCTTCCACCATTTAACATCTCCTCGTCCTGGGATGAACCTCTGTCCTCCTCGCCACTGCCACTGCCCGGCTCGTCTGAGTTTGGGTCCTGGAGCACCTGGGCAATGTACATCTGCTGCTGCTGCTGCTGCTGTTGCTGCTGCTGCTGCTGCTGCTGCTGCTGCTGTTGCTGCTGCTGGTGGACCACACACAAACACAGTAATAGGTCAACCTTTGGAAGACAAAATCACCTGAAGCGCCTGTTAGAACGTGGGTAGAAGGTTCAGGCCTGACTGAAGTGTGGAGGTTGTTCTATGACATCAAATCAGACGTGTAAAAAGCCAACACAACAAACCAAACAGACACTTCCAATTTTACGAGACCAAAATACAAACTTTTTATAGATGGAATAAAATAGGAAAAATTCTTACAACAAGCACTAACTCCAAGCTACAGTGTCGTTTATAAAGCCCTGAAAGGATATTACTTGATCGACTAAGTGTGTATATTGGAACCACTGACAAGCCTAAGCACAGCACAGATCTATGTATTTATGCTTTAAAAGAAATGGTTCAGTCATACCAAAGTCAACACGCGACAATGATTGCTGGACTTATAGATGCTAGTAAAGCTTAGGGTTACCCATTTTAAACTCGTTGAAAAATTAAGTCTAAGAAGGGTACCTGGTAGTATTATTAGAATTCTGTCTGTTGGGTGGGGAAACTGCGTCTCTGCCACATTCAGGGATGGAAACGGGGTACGCCAGGGTGGGCTGTCGTCCCCTGCCCTTTTAAACTTTTATATGAATGACTTGTCTGAAGAGTTAATTCGAATAAAACGGGCTGTTTGGTTGGTGACACTCTGGTGAATCATCTTATGGATGCAGATGACAAGGTTATTCTGTCTCCTAGTGTCAAAGATTCAGCATCATTGTCTGGTTTCTGCCTGGTTTCCTGTTTTATTTTGTCAACTTCCTGTCTAGTTCCTGTTTTCGCCTAGGCAATTCATGCTTTACTTTCCATTATTTCTGCTTCACAATCTTGTTTTGCTAGTTTCCAGTTTTACTTTGTGACTTCCTGTTTTGTTTCCTGGCTGTTTCTGTTCCTGCCAGCTTTATTTCTTGTGATGTGATTTTCCCAGCTGTGTTCAATTAGTTAGTAATAAGTTTCAGCACACACCTGTTCCGCTCGCCAGATTGTTCGTTCACACACGTTGTTCCAGCATCTAGTAAGACCATGGTTTCTGTGTTGTGCCTGTTGCCTGGACCTTGCCTCTGTCTTGTCTCTGACTGTACCTTCGCTGGAGTTTTTGGATTAACTGTTTTTGACCAACGCCTGTTCGACCATCCTATTGCGTGCTGTTTTGGTTACATCACTGTTAAAGAAACATTGTTTTCAAGTCCTGTCTCAGTGCTGTGCATTTGGTTCCTTCATCCTTCCGTTCCTGCTCAGTTCAGTGAAAATCAGTATTGCACCCCTCTGTATACGGCACATTTGTGGATTCATTATAAAAAGTCATCCATGCATAAATAAGATTAGAAATTTCCAAAATTGAATTATGAAGGTGCTCTCACAACCATCCTTCAGTGCCGTGCGATATAATTCGCTGTTGTGGACACACTGCCATAGCTGTTTTTTTATACATGTGTATGTGTATATCTTCTATGTTGTTGTATTGTGTATGTGGACCATGAGTCTGTTAATAAGTTTGATGATGATAACGTCAGGTGGCCAATGTTAAATGCTGTTTACTAGTGATGGGTCCGACAACACCGATGCGTCGGCGCATGCGTCAAGCTCATAGAGCGAAACACTGTATCAGTCACTGTCTGATGCGCCAAAATGTCCTTATAAGGAAGCGCATGTGTCTGGCTGCATCTGCCAAAAAGAATCCCTGAGCGTTTGCCGTTCATCGTCAACTTCATCTATAATTCATCTCATATCGTAAAATAAGGTGTCTCTTTTACTTTTATTTTATAATAAAGTGAAAGTGTATTAATAAAATAATTAAGTTTTACTTGATGTATCTGAATTCAGATTAATTTCAAAGTGACTTATAGTTTACTAATCATATTATTTTATGCAGTTTAAATGTCGCATTTGTTCAACAGAAATTTCCTATTTAAACAAAACCACCTCAGTGTGTTGACCCCAGCAACACTTCTAGACCCCAGATTTAAATCACTGGTTCCGCAGTTCCCCCAAGTGCAATGAGGCCGTCAGTAGACTGCAGTCAGAACAGCAGCTGTCTACACCCACTTCAGGCATGTTATTCAGCATTATTTGTTTCTTGTTGTTTGGAAATGGTGTACTAAAATGGCAGTGTGTTGTTTCTAGATAACCTTTGGCAAGATCTCCTCATTAATATATTAATAATACTCTATAAAATACAATGACTTAAATTATATTATTTTATCCATTAGGTCATGTGTCAGCTGAGTTCGTCAACTAAGTTGCCTGTAGGGATTTTTAAGGTCCACCAGCTGTCAGTATTCAGTGACACAGTATTGACACAGTATCAATACAGTTTTGCAATGTGTCGAAACGCTTCATGACGTCTCATCTACCCATCACTACTGTTTGCCACCATTAGCTTACTGTAACTCAATGCCAGGTTGTTTCCTGTTTTATGAAAGTTGTCCCTCACTTCTACTCACTTGAGATTTGGTGCTCGGGGAGGACGAAGGACGAGCTGGACGTCCATTCTCTACTGTGTCAATGTCATTCTCCTTGGTGTCGATCTGGGACAAAAACACAGATTAATGCTGAAACCAAGGCCTTTGTCTACACAAACATCCTGGAGAACTGCTGGCGTACCTTATAGTTATGAGCACTGAGGTACTTGAAGTGTCCGAAGCAAACGTGAGACAGACAGACCACGATGGTGACGATCAGAACCACCAGTGTGAACATTGAGGTTGGAGTCTCAAACCCTGATGCAACATTAACATGAGGATTAATTCGTGCTTCAGGTTTCATCTCACAGAATGTGTTAATTTGTGCTTTCCTAAACAAAGCTCTGCCACAAACTCTTCATTTATCCTGTTCTCAAATTACTAGAAATCTGATTTAAACCGAATCCAAACACACTCAAAGGCTTTGTTGAATTCCAGTAAACTGCTGCTCAGTAGCCTCTGTTAGACTTGTCCTGATCAGTTTTCTGCATTAGCAGTGTTAGTAGTGATCCATTCTTACCTGTGCGTACTGTGGAGAAGAAGAGGAGCCAGAAGAGGCAGAGAATGGGTGCAGCCACTACCTGGGTGACGGCTCCTGAGTGAATCTTCTTGTCCAGTTTCGAGGGCAGATAGGCGTAGTACATGTTATATCGGTCTACCAGGTGTTTTAGAAGCATGTACATCAAACCTACAGGGGAACATGACTCTTACTCAGATGTTCACCAGTTTTAGATTTTCTGGTAACCATCTCAGAGGCTTCTTCCTCATTGATCAGAGTTAACTTCCAAGCCATCTACTGGTCTCTTCCCAATCCCAACTAGATCAGTGAATGAACTCCGACCTTTAATCAGCTCATCTACATTATAACAATTCAACCAGTCTTTGCTAACAGGTACGACAGGATTTAAGGTGGATGTGGTCAAACCTCTAGTGAAAAAACCCAACCGAACTCTACTCGACCCTGGAGAACAGCCCGGTTTAGATCTGCACATCTAACTGTGGTTTATGAAACGTAGACTGACCGAAGGGGACGATGATGGGGCAGGTTATGCTGTAGGCCATCACCACTGTGAACACATTCATCATCCAGGCGTACGCCGCCCCAAACTGGAACTCATAGGCCTGATGCTGGAGGGACAATACGTGATGTAAGATCAACAAGGAAGGGTGACACCAAAACAAATTCGAACATCCTCATGGAAAGAGCCTCCTCACCCTCTTGACGTTGCGACGGTCAGCTGCAGACCGAGCCAGGCACAGTCGGATCATGTACATGAGCAGACCAGGGATCCTCAGCAGGTCCATGGCATTTCCAATGAATGCAGAGGCAATGACGTAGTTAACAAAGAACGCTCCGTTATCTGGCAGGAAGACGCACCTGAAGGACAACCAGAACCAGGACCAGCTCCATGATGTTGGACAGTTTAGTGACAGCTGAAGGTCGACTGGACTGTTTCACAATAAGAATCAATTTTGCCTAAACTCAAATCACTCTTTTAATGAAAATAACTTCAAATTGGAGTAATATAAAAATATTTATTAACTGTCTGCCTTTCCTAGTTAAATGCAGTGATGCAGTGATGCAGCGACTCGAATCATCAATAAACATACTACTTACTCAAATCGGATTTTAGCATCAGCAAGGAACTTTCTGTCGAAGAGCCAGCGGAAGAAAACATCCAGACTGAAACAGAAACGGTTTGATGACGCAAAACACAAGCAGCTGAGTAAAGGCTTATCTGAATAAATGGTACAAGACAAGTGACTTTAGTACCTGCTCAGTCCGAGCGATGGCAGCAGCAGCACCATGAAGATGAGGAAGGTGTAGCATTTGTGCATTGTTGTCCGGTTTTCCCCAGACCTATAAAGACAGGAGTCAGATGCAGAGTAACTACGCTACTGCGACCTGTTCCTCAGGTCGGGACGTTGGATTCCTGCTATGACTTTGTCTCATCTTAAGCATCTGTCCAGCTTCTTATCTGACCCTCACTGAAGTTGGACGCTGAAAAGCAGACTTTTTGGATGCGTCACATAATGCTGATTAATCTTGGACTTTATTTGAGACGTTCATTCATTCCTGAATGACTCACTCTACAAACTACTTTGATTATCTTTTTGTTTTACCTCCGGCGCCGGTCGAGCTGGCAGCTCCTTTCCTCTTCGTTCTATTTAATACTTTCTTGCAATGCAAAGCATTGTTAAGTTTTAAGTTTTGAATTATAGTTCTTCTGTACGTTTCTCGAAACTTAATTCGTTCCGCATACTTTATGCTATCAAAATCATTCAAACATCAAAACAGCTTTTCCAGACTTAGTGCAGATCCATTTAACTTTTTCATATCTTTGATATTTTTCAACAGAACGTTTCTCTTTAACTTGTCACTACAGCCACAGTTTTCTCTCTATGAACATATTTTTTTCACTCATTCGTACTCATACTTGTCTTCTCTCTAATGATGTCTTGTCAAGCCCTCAGACCTATACTTTAGTCTGTCGCTGCCTCAAAGCGCAGAGTTCCAGAAATCCTCCCACAGAAACACAGAGATATAACATTTTGAAAACTTAAAAGGTTTTAGTCTTTAAACATGAAACTAACACCAGTTGCTCATTAAAGCTTTGACATTTAAGGAGTTTAGTCATTTTATCATAGCTATTATGGTATTGCTGTAACAAGCTTGTTTAGCAGGGGTGCAACTCTGCTTTTACAGAGCAGAAAGAAACAGATTTTCCCACCTTTCATCTCCATGACAACAATGCAGCTGCAGCTTTGACTGACAGGTCAAAGTCCTGATGCTCAGTGTGGCAGCTCTATGCATATTACTGATTAGTTCATTACACTGTGTGATTATTTATTATTTGTGATTATTTATTATTTTATTTATTATTATTATTTTATGCCTCGGGGTCAGAGCGCGCATTGTTTACACCGCGGAGCAGCTGATCGCGCTGCGCAGTGCCGTAGTTCTGCCCAGAGACAGACACGAGATCACCGCTGAGGTGCTGATGAAGTCCCGACGTGGGCGCCACGCCGGAAAACTACGACGGGAGAAAACGAGACGCTTCAGGCCCGCTGTCGCCTCCGTCATCATGGGGAACGTGAGATCTCTCCCCAACAAGATCGACGAGCTTGCGGCGCTCACACGGCACCAGCCGGAGTACAGAACGAGCAGCGTCCTGCTGTTCACGGAGACCTGGCTGACGTCACTCATCCCGGACTCGACTGTCGCACTGGACAACTTTCATCTACTGCGAGCGGACAGAACAGTGGACAGCGGTAAGGGGAAGGGAGGGGGTCTGGCTATGTTTGTGAACATGAGGTGGTGCAAACCAGGACATTGCACTGTCAGAGAGAGGCTGTGTAACAGAGACACTGAGCTGTTAGCGGCATCTCCAGCACCCAGGTAAGAAATGAGCTCAGAAAGGCAGCAGATGGCATCAGCTCCAGACTCCTAAAGTCCTGCGCAGGTGAACTGTGTGGAGTCATGGAATATGTCTTCAATCTGAGCCTCAAGCTGAGAATGGTACCACGGCTCTGAAAGACCTCCTGAGTGCTACTAATACTCAAGACACTGTATGCCAAAGACCAGTTGCCCCTTACGTCCCATCTGATGAAGACACTGGAGAGACTGGTCCTGGGTCACCTCCGCTCCGCTGTGGGAACCTCCCTGGACCTGCTGCAGTTCGCCTACCAACACGGCATAGGAGTAGAGGACGCCGTCATCTTCCTCCTACATCGAGCTCTTTCTCACCCAAGAAGCCCGGTAGCTGTGTGAGGATCATATTCTGTGATTTCTCCAGTGCCTTCAACACCATCCAACTGGGGCTTCTGAATTACAAACTGGAGGAGGCTGGTGTGGACCTCCATCCACACCAGCGGAGTGGATCATGGACTACCTCACAAACCGGCCTCAGTTTGTGAGAGCCAGGGACTGTGTCTGACGCTCTGAACTGCAGTGTGGGGTCCCACAGGGCACTGTACTGGCCCCTTCCTCCTCACCCTCTGTATGTCAGATTAGACGTCGGTCTTTTGGAGTGAGGGGGCCACTCCTGAAGACCTTCTATGACTCTGTGGTGGCATCAGCCATCCTGTACGTGTGGTCTGCTGGAGCAGCAGCATCACAGTGAGGGACAGGAAGAGACTGGACAGGGTCATCAACAAGTCCAGCTCTGTCCTCGGCTGCACTCTGAGAGAAGGGTCCTGGATAAACTCACATCCATCCTGGACCAGGACTCTCACCTACTGGAGGACTCACTGTCCACTGCTCTGGAGCAGCTTCAGTAGCAGACTGATCCACCCTCGCTGTGTGAAGGAGAGATATCACAGATCTTTCCTACTTGCTGCTATAAGACTCTTCAATCAGAATTGCTAACTTCATGTGCTCTGTTCATGGATGTGTGCTTCATTTATGGATGCGTGTTGGTATAGTTTCTCATTTTTTTTGCTGTCCTTTGCGTTGTAAGGTGCAATTTTCCTGCTGTGGGACTAATAAAAGTTTTCTTATTCTTATTATTATTCTTGATAATTATCTTTCGCCCCAGATGTCTGTAACAGGGTTCAGGCATTAATACTGCAGTACTGTGCAGTAGTATGGTGGAAGCAGAGTTACCTAGTCCAGTGGGCCTCGAAGAAGGCAGAATAGTAGACAATAGTTGGCAGCAGAGCAGAGAAAGCCCAGAGAAGCAGAGTGGGGAAGAACTGAGTGATGATGGGGTTCTGGAGAGAAAGCAACAAACAGCAGAGTCAAGTTTCTGGTTCTACCAAAGAGCTGTGTGACTGTGGGTCCAACTAGGGTTTCTTACGTTGAGATACTCGACTGGCTTGGTGACATTGAACTTGTCCATGGTGGAAATAATAATGGCGGGCGTGGTGAGGAAGAAGAGGAGGATGAAGAGGATGCAATTGATGATGAAGCAGCGGATCCACCAGGAGATTCCTCCCAGCGACAGGTGCTCCCTGCGAAGTAAAGGACACATGGTCCGTTATGTGTCCTCAGGTGAGCTTTGTGGGTAGAGCTTGTGGACGTACCAGCGCACGTTCTGTGGGTCGGGCGCATATGAAACGCTCCAGTTGTAAACGTGAAGCACTTCACTGAACTGGGAGGAACGTGGCTCCAGGTGACATCGACAACCCTGAACATGACAAGCGTTGAAGTCCTTCAGAATGCTGAAAACACAGTAGAAAAAGGTCACAGCCGCGTCCATGAACTCTACCACACCTACAACTAAAGGTAATGATCATCAGCTGGTGCTCACATGGCTGTCATGGCCTCGTTCTGGAAGGTGACGAAGGCCATGCCCAGTGGTTTGGTGTGAACCTTCTCCTTCTCCTTCCTGTACTCCTCCTTCAGCTTGGCCTCCCTCTTGGTGTAGTAGCTCACTGCCTCCTCCTGCGGGACAAAATTGTCTTGATGTCATGACATGCTCAACAGTTGAGCCTTAAAGGCTCTCAGCACAACACAAACATCTACATCATCTAGTCACTTCATAAAAGCAGAATGTTAACGCTGAAGGCATCCATTGCTTTTCCTGCTCTATGTGAAAGTCATCACCTCCTCACAGCCAGTGATGGCGCAGCAGCAGAGGTGTCCACAGGGTTTGGGGTTGATCATGGTGGGAACGTGTTCCTTTGCCATCAGGTCGGTGAAGAACTTCTTGCTACGCTCGGTTTTCTTCCTGTACAACACAAACACACATAGACACACAGTCAAATAGTTCCAACAAAAGCAGCCAAATCCAGCAATAACGTGCAGATCTCTGATCTGTCTGGGAGTCAAACACAAAAAGCATTTTTACTGTAATATTTCGATCTATATAAAAATGAAAGCCTCTTCAGTAGAACGTCTTCAGTGTATTAGAATTTGGTCTATTTTTATTGTTATAATATTATATATAACTAAAAATATTTTTTACTGTTTGATGTTAGTTGGTGGTAACTGGCATTAAAGAGCTTGTTTTGTTTTTGAGTTGGAGTTTGAAAAGTGAACATCTGCTCATTGGTTGGTTGGTTAATGTTTAACATCTAGACCTTGTTCATGCCTTATTGCAACATAGGCTGATAGCCGTGGTAAATGTATAAAAGTCCCTCTTGCAAGAAGGACTCATCCAGGTGGTCTTCTCCCGCTGCCTCCTCTCTGTCTTATTCTGTGATTGTACTGTCTCATCAAATGTAATAAATTCACAGTTATTGATTTGAACTTGACGTTATTATAATAATTTGACGTTAGGTTGTGGCTGAACCAATCAGCTCTTAAGGCCACGCCTGCCAGACTGACTAGAGAGGACCCAAATGCACGACCCACACAAACCAAACAGTGAACTAAAAAGATTTGACGATGACACAAACAGGTATGTGACAGCAAATGAAAATCACTGCTAATGTAGGGTTAAATTAATGGTAACTAAAAAACATGTAACAAACACAAAACAATGGCACACATGGAGCAAACAGAAAACCAGAAAGCACGATGGAACAGGGTAACATGAACAGTGAATACAAACAAGGAACGTAAATACTACAACAATCAAACTGATTACAGACGGGAAATGTTTTCATCTAGTGGTGGACGGACTGTAGCACAGATGCTCTGAACTTGAGCACACGAGCATACTGGTGACCAACGTCAGCGGTAGCTGCACTGGGCCTCACCTCTCAGCGTTCAGAGCCATCAGTTTGGCCACGTTGTAGCAGATACGAGCCTCCAGCACGATGCAGTTCTCATAGGCCTGTCTGAACGATAAGCAGAGCACGTTTCACTCTGACTGAGTTGTAGAGAAAAGCCAGCCCTGTCTTTTACTAAACTTACTCAAAATGCTGCTTGATCTGAGTCTCCTCTGCGTATTTAGAGATGCCGTTAATGAATAAAGTGCGTTTCACCTGCAACAAAGACAAAGAACCAGATGAGCTCAGACAAGTCATCCCAGCTGGCAGCTCCTGAGCCCTCAGCCTCCTACCAGGTCATCTTCCTTGTAATGCATCTTGGATGTGTGTCTCCTCATGCTGTAGACTGTCAGCAGCAGGTACATGAAGGCAAACGTTGTGTGGAGCCACAACAGGTTTGTCCTGGAAATGAAAGTGGTTTAAACTCACAACATTTCCTCTTTAAAGCCTGACCCTGCAGCTGTAACTGACCAACCAGGGAATGAACCCGGTGGATGGACTCAGTGAGAGAAAAACTGAGGAGCAGCTGATGATCAGATACATCAGCGCTACCTGCATGTAAAAGCTGTCTCTCCTGGAGACCTTCTGCTGATTTGAAAGCAGAGGCAGGGACTCACCCAGACTTGAGGTTGGCTATCGTGGTGCGTCCAAAGCTGTAGGCGTTATTTTCTGGAAGAAACAAATCAGAGGTTGTCATCATGAAACTTTAAGGAGTGAGGCTGTGGTTTCAGAGACGACCTCTCCTGCTCTCTGACTGCAGAACGCAGCTTCCTCCTGGACTCACGTTGACCAGACATTAATACACTGTCACAGGTCACATGCTAAAAGAATCTACACATAGCGCCACTGTGGCCTGAAGGTCCTCAAACAAGGACCCGGTGTAAGTGAGCAACATCAGCACAGACGTGAGGAAGTCATACTAGAGTAGTACTGCAGTGGTGAAGAATGAGGACAATTAAAGCTTCATTTCTATTGCACTACAACAACCTGTTCTATACAGACCAGACAAATACAGTAATATCTGACGTCGTACTACAGTCATATTTAAGCATCGTACTGTAGTAGTACTACAGTATTATCCCGCATCGTACTGCAGTAGTACTCTTTCCACCACTGCTGGCTCTACCTGCTCCAACCGAACCACCTTCTACCACCAGACGTGCTACCGACCACCTACAGACGGTACCTTCTTGTGAGGGAGGGCCAGGCACTCCTTGGCTTAGGAAAGCATCTTTACTGATAATTCGGACTAAAAGCAATCAGACACAGGCACAGTGAGAGTCTGCAGGCGTCAGAGCTGCTGCACAGGAAGAGTCCGGGTTGCGTGCTACTTACCAAGCAGGTCTCCAGAGAAGTTGACGGGCAGGACGATGCCAACGGAGAGAACGCCAACGACAACCAGCAGGCCGATGATGTGGCGCTGGAAGGACAAGTAGTGGACGGCATCTTCTCCACACTTCTCCCTGATCTCTTCATCCCTGCCAGAGGAAGAGAAGGACGCTCAGCACTTTCTGGTTTTTAAGTTGTAACCCGGAGCTCGTCATGACGCTGACACTCACTTTATTCTGAAGATAGCCGTGAGCCACGAGCAGAAGCCCTGAAACACAAACACAGGTCCATTACTTCACCTTTTGAAACTCCTAGTTTGTTTAATAGCGTTGGTCTGATTTAATGCTCCTCTAAATTCAGTGAAGTTAAACAGTGAGGTTCCTTTAGGTTGTGCTCTAACTCCGCTACTGCAGAGTCAGGGGTAAGGGTTCACCAGTTGTTGCTGCTCCTTGGTTCACGTGTTTCCTGTAGCTGTTGTTGCTCAGCTCAGAGTAAAAACATGAAGTTTAACTGTTCCTGGTGCAGGTGAGCGCAGGTGAGTGGGCGGAACTTCAGTTGGTGACAGTGTCCCATATCTGTGTCAAGTTAACGTCCTCTGAGCCGCTTGGTGTTAAACAGGATTACCATCAGCAGATTAAACCAAACAAATCTGCTGAGCTTTCACTGCAGGATGTCCTCAACACTGCACCACGACACGCTCCACTGAATCACTCATGAGTGTATCACTACGTTAAAACCGATCCATAAAAACATTCATCAGATTGAAATTGAGACGCTAATATATAAAGATTATTATTAAAACATTATGTTATGAGACGCTCAAAACTACATAGAACGTTGAGATTCAAAGGGGCAAAATGAAAAACTAACTGAAAAAAGCTACTAGACTCTGAATGAACTCTTTTATGCTTTCTACTCCATGATGTCGACAAAGTAAAGAGGAGGGATGATGAAGGTTCTTACGTTGTCTCTCTGTTCAAAGTCCACAGAGCTGGAGACGGAGGTGAGACGTTCGTAGCGGTCGGGCGTCTCTGAGTGCATCGCCGAGGCAACGCTGCGGAGACAGGAAGGTTAGCCTGTAACTGCTAACTGAGTTCAGGTCCTCTGCTTCCTTTGACACAGTGGAACAGATCTCTATGACAGTGAAAGACAGCAGGGGGCTAGCAGCATGAGAACATTGTGTAGTGTTTTTGGCAGGCGCTCAGTGATGTCACTCAGACTGGAGCTATGACACAAAACAAGCACGTGTTACAGGAAGACGATAGAGGCTGTTTCTGTTGTAAAAGATAGTTGAGCAAGCCCTCATTAAACAGATATCCCGGTTCCTCCACCGTTATACTACATAGTGAGAACAGAACAGAAATGCATTGTCCAGTTAGTGTTCACACATGCCAGCGGGCAACAGAAACAGCCTGAGTTGGACCAGGTTTCACCGCTATCGTCACGTCACAGGGTTAGGACATGAAGCCGTTACCTCTTCACCGGTTCATAGTTATCTTTCTCTCGCCTTCGGCTGAATTAACAGTAAACATGGAGACAACGTTAGCATCACACAGACACACAGACACAGACACAGACACACACACGGTCCACACTGAACACATTAACAGCGAAAACAATCATTGTGTTAGTGCACCAATCAGCGCGCGGCACCCTGTTAACAACGTTAATGAACAAACCAAACATACTATTCCAGAACTTCCAGCTTTGCTTCACTGAAACGTTTCTTCAGTCTTCAGGAAGAAAAACAGAAACAATAAAAGCTCAGGGAGACCAGCACAGGAGCCTAATCACTGCAAGGACTCCAGATGTCGGAGTTTCTAATCCTGGACGTAGCACCAACAAACGCCTCCAACGTCGCTCACTTACAAACATGGACACGACTGAAGTCGCAGAAACATATACATAACCTGAAGATTTACCTGTCGGCATCAGTGACCAGCGCCAGGCGGCCGTAGTCCCACGCAACCTTCCGAAGAATAGAAAAGACAAAGAGCAGCACCTGATGGAGGAGAAGAAGGGCCAGCACTTCCAGTTAAACCTCAGGAGGAAATGTATCACAGACATTTATTCTGTAATTCTTCTGCAATCATCCATCACATAAATGGAACGGCTCGTTATCTGTACAGGTGAACAGCAAAGCTTTCAGCACGGTGTGGCGTGTACTCACCAGGAAGCACATGAAGTCAAGGGCGAGTACGGTGGGCACCCCTCCGAATGGCAGCCCCTGCAGCACTGTGCTGCGGATCCGAGCAGAGTAACAGTAGTCTTTGAATTCTGGATTGGCCGGGCATTTGTCCTGGTCGCCGCACGTCTGACCACTGCTGAATATCGCCATGGTAACGATCAGCACTCTGAGCATGCTCACTACCACATCTTCACTGAGAACCTAAGGACAGCATGAAACCATCATCAAAGACAGAAGTCTTCTGCAGAACCAGAACAGAGTTGTTTCATCTCTGACTCATCTCTCATCTCATAAAGTGAAAAGATTGGAACAATCTGAATACAAGAAGTGTGTAAATATGTAAGTTCAGGAATTAGAGGATAAATGTGTAATAATCAGAATCAGGTCTTCTGAGGTTGTTGCAGCATCTGGTGTGGAAATGTTTCCACCTGAAAGAAAGACGTCCAATATAAAAATCATTATAAAAGTCATTAACCTGCACTAATATTAATACTGTGAGGTACCGACTCGACCCAGAGTCCGTCTACAGGGCAGACGGTTCGGCTTGAGATGATGCTTTAATGTGCAGCAGGCTCAGAAGCATGACGATGGAAGGAAGGACAGGGATGTTCACCTGTAGTAGCAGGTGAGTGGATGTGAACGTCGTCCTGTGACCTACTGAGCCCCAGGACGCCTGCTTTGTGCTGTGCTGTGGAGAGGCTGGCAGCCTCCAGGGGGCGCCAGGCGCCGCCGCTCACGCCTGGAATATTCCACCAGCTCACCATCTCTGGGTGAAGTGCCCCCTCCCTCCTCCTCTTCCTCGTCTCTGTTGCCATGGTGCAGCTGCATGACTCATCTTAAGCCTCCAGTCTCTGAGCTGCAGACTCAACACAGACCATCATGGATCCATGCGAGCAGAGCAGACACCTGTTCCCCACTGATCACTACTGTCAGATAAAGGGACCATGGACCCATGAGCACAGACCCAGTTATGGCCCGTACCACCGTACTGTCAACCTGATCCAAATGAACAACAGAATTTTAATGATACGCTATAAAAATGTAAAAGAAGAAAACTAAGTGATGAGTCGTCACAGAGGCTGATCTTCATGGCAGTGTCAGTTTCCAGATGAGGTGTTTACAAATCTACTAGAAACCAGGTGCAGCAGCGATGTGGCCCGAAGAGGCAGCTCCATGAATGATGCACTGTCTCAATGAAACCAACACTAAGTCTGAACAATTGTGAGGCTTCAAAACAGCAAGGATCCGGGTTAGTTCGGTCCACAGGAACCCTTTCCCCACGTCTGCTTACCTGTGGTGGCTCGCCCCGTTCAGCGCTAGCATCTCTACTGACGCTAGCTCACACATGAGTCCTAGGCTATGAGCTACTGCTCCCACACTGTCAGAGCCTGGGTACGGGCTCTCAAAGACAGGACAGAGCGCGTTCTAACTGCGTTCTAACAAACACGGTCTCGCCGGCAGCCGAGCCCCTGTTGCAGCGCGCTGATAACAGCTCATATCTCCTCCGTCTGCTCGCAGCCAACAGCCGTGATGAGTCCAGACCACGACCAACGTATGGAACTGTGAAAACGAGGCTCCACCCTCCACCAGGGGGCGTTCATGGTCCAACTGAATGGGCTGAGGTCCGAGATCAGGAACCCAATGAGTCAGTTCAAACAGCGTAAAGGTAACAGAAGCTGTGAACCCAGTGATGCCGGGATGAAAGGACCTGACAACCAGGCATCAGGCCTTAAAGCCAGCGTACCCCATAATCAGCCCAATGACGACCTCCACAGCAGATGTGGAGGTGAACCCGGCCCTAAAGCAGATGTGGAGAGATGCAGGCGTCAAAGTATGGTGTGGAATCTAGAGGCTGAGGAGGAAATGTTTGCAGACGTTACGTTTCCTCTCCAGCTGCTGCGACTCAGAGTCTGAGCAGCTGCGCCCACATTTCCCACAATGCAGCAGGCTATGCTCCCTGAGTACTGCCTTCACTAGTCTTTGACTCCACAGCTGAATGTAACTCTTGCAGCGCTGCTTCGCTGTCTACGCTTAGTGTGGGAATTCAGAGCTTTGAGAGGCTCTGAAGTGGACCAGTCAGTCATCAGTTTGGATCAGTCAGTCGAACCAAGCGGCGTCTTCAGGACGCTGTGATAGGAAAAGAACAGAACCTTTTATGGGATTCTGCTGATTCTGAACCTTCCCAACAGTTCCCTGCTGCCAATTCAACAAAGATGAACCCGCATCTGACAGAACTGAACTTTGGTTCTTGTGGGTTTGATGGTGAAGCTAGACTCAGTAGTACTACAACTAAAGGTACTACTGCACTGCAGTACATACTAGAGGTACTACAGAGAATACTACAGTTACTACAGTATATATGATATCTTCTACATGTACTACAGTGGGTATTACGGGTACTACATGCACTACAGTAGGTACTACAGGTAGTTGGTACTCCATGTACTACAGCTAATACTACAGTAGGTTATACAGCTAGTACATGTATTACAGTAGGTACCACGTGAACTACAACAGGTACTGTACTACAGATACTACAGTAGATACTACATGTACTACAATAGATACTACAGTACCGACAGATCTCAGCGGTATCGACGTGTTGAGAGGAACCTACGCAGAACCACACTGGAGCCGCAGACAGACAGACGCGTAGCCGGTTCGTCCTCTGCGCACTCGTTATGTAACCCCCCCCCCCCCCCCCCCCACCCAACCCCCGCCGCCATCGGTACCGGGGCCGTACGAAGGCGGGATGGATGCTGTCCGTGCGGAATCCGCCGCAGGCCGCCGGTCAGGCTGCAGCAGCGGCCTGCGGCGGCTCCTCGGCTCCTGATAGGATCACGGAGCCCGGAGAATTAAACCCAATTAGAACAAAGCCGGTACCTGAGCATCCGAAGCCGAGCCTCGTCCACGTCTCCTCCGCCAAAACGATCCAGTCTGCAGAAGCCGTCACAGAGCCTCTGCCTCGGCTGCGTCCGGCCGCAGCGGCGCCATCCGACACGAAAGGACTGAGGATTTACAGCAGCGCCGGGAACTGGACGGATCAGCGTCCGCGGAGCCGAGTCCCTCCGCCGGCCGTCGGTGCAAAGATGGAGGCGTCTCTACGGGGATACACAGAGAGCCGCTGCTCAGAGCTGCGGTGATGCGCCGCGCCACCACCAGGGGACGCCCGACCAGCCCCTTCACAATAAGAGTCCCTCTGTCGGTTAAATATTATTATTATTATTATTATTATTATTATTATTATTATTATTATTATTAGTAGTAGTAGTAGTAGTAGTAGTAGTAGTAGTAGTAGTAGTAGTATTGTTGTTGTTGTTGTTGTTGTTGTTGTTGTTGTTGTTGTTGTTGTTGTTGTTACACACACAGTAAATTTCTATGACTATTTATACACAGTGTGTGCACAGTGTATACACATTCTACATTATGTTGACATGTGTAGATATAAACATAACTACATACAGTAAAGCATTTCTAGAGGAAAATGAATTTTGTCATACTGAATGTATTCCCAAAGCATTGTTGAAAGTAACTAAAACATTTAAAACATAGCTGAAAGTAGTTCAGACATTTGATGATCTGTGTAGAAAGAAGACTATGACGTTGAGGGAATTCTAACAGACACAGCTTTACTGATCAAATCAATAATTGTGAATTTATTACATATGATGATATAATAAGATAACATAAGAAAACCTTTAATAGTCCCGCAGTGGGGAAAATTACTTCTCACAACAACAGTACAGATAAGCGAGAATACAGCTACAGAACAGTTTGTGTTGGCACAGTACAAAGCAGTACAGTACAGTTAGAGTGAGTATGAGGTCATTGCAGGGTTATTGCACGGTAATGGGTATAAGATTTGTACCGGTAACAATATACATGATTGTTCACAGATTTACACAAATATTGTGCAGAGCAGGTTGCTATATAAACCACTGGTGCACTGGGTGAGTGACTGTAGTGGGACGTGGTCAACAGTTCTGATTGTACAGTCTGACAGCAGCAGGTAGGAAGGATCTACGATATCTCTCCTTCACACAGCGAGGGTGGATCAGTCTGCTACTGAAGCTGCTCCAGAGCAGACAGTGAGTCCTCCAGTGGGTGAGAGTCCTGGTCCATGATGGATGTCAGTTTAGCCAGGACCCTTCTCTCACCACCTCCTGCACCGTGTCCAGAGTGCAGCCCAGGACAGAGCTGGACTTCTTGATGATCCTGTCCAGTCTCTTCCTGTCCCTCACTGTGATGCTGCTGCCCCAGCAGACCACACCGTACAGGATGGCTGATGCCTCCACAGAGTCATAGAAGGTCTTCAGGAGCGACCCCTCACTCCAAAAGACAGCAGTCTCCTCAGCAGGTAGAGTCTGCTCTGACCCTTCCTTTACAGTGCATCCATGTTATGAGTCCAGTCCAGTTTATTGTTCAGATGCACACCCAGGTACTTGTAAGAGTCCACTCTCTCAATGTCCCTTCCCTGGATGTGGATCGGTGGTATGACAGCAGGCTGCAGTCTGCGGAAATCCACCACCATCTCCTTCGTTTTCCCTGCATTGATCAGGAGGTGGTTCCGCTGGCACCAGTCCACAAAGTTCTGAGTGAGTCCTCTGTACTCTGCATCATCATCATCGGTGATCAGTCCGACGATCGCAGAGTCGTCAGAGAACTTCTGCAGAACACAGCTGTCCGTGTTGTGTCTGAAGTCTGACGTGTAGAGGGTGAAGAGGAAGGGGGCCAGTACAGTCCCCTGTGGGGCCCCCACACTGCAGGTCAGAGTGTCAGACACACAGTCCCTGGCTCTCACAAGCTGAGGCCTGTTTGTGAGATAGTCCATAATCCACTCCGTCAGATGAAGGTCCACACCAGCCTCCTCCAGTTTGTGTTTTCTATTATTATAATGTGTGTGAACACAGCTTCATTTTGACAGTGCAATGTCGTGGCATACACCACCTGATGTTCACAAACACAGCCAGACCCCCTCCCTTCCTCTTACCGCTGTTCTCCGTTCTGTCCGCACGTAGCAGATGAAAATTGTCCAGTGCGACAGTCGAGTCCGGGATGAGTGACGTCAGCCATGTCTCCGTGAACAGCAGGACGCTGCTGGTTCTGTACTCCGGCTGGTGCCGTGTGAGCGCCGCAAGCTCGTCGATCTTGTTGGGGAGAGATCTCACGTTCCCCATGATAACGGAGGGGACAGCGGGCCTGAAGCGTCTCGTTTTCTCCCGTCGTAGTTTTCCGGCGCGGCGCCCACGTCGGGACTTCACCAGCACCTCAGCGGTGATCTCGTGTCTGTCTCTGGGCAGAACTACGGCGCTGCGCAGCGCGATCAGCTGCTCCGCGGTGTAAACAATGCGCGCTCTGACCCCGACGCACATCGTAGCTTTAAAACAGCGTTTGTACTGCGCCAAACTTAGAAAAACTATACAAAAGCTGTGTACAGGTTGTGTACACTAATGCTACTAACAAAGCACTAAGAGGACAGGAGCTGTTGTGACCAGCAGCTCGACCGGCGCCGAAGAATATAGTATAGTATATACTATATATATATATATATATAGTATACTATATAGTATAGTATAATATATAGAATATAATCAGAATTGAGAGAACAGGTAGTGAGACCACCTGATTTGAGATATATAAAAAAGGAATTGTTGTGAGAGGTTAAAGAGGTCACACAGATGTGTCTGAAAGTGTCACGAACACACGGCTGAGGACCCAAATGCACAGTACACTGCAGGACTTGATGAATTAAAGCAGTGTTTTATTGTATAAGCGTCGTCAGGCAGTCCGGGTCATACACCGTATCTCAGGCCGGACCACCGGGGACCGATGCGCCGCAGGAACCTCCGGCACCTCCACGAACGGCTCCTGTGCACAAAGGAACAATGGCAAAAGTCTCTGCAGGGCCACCAGGAACTGCAGCAGGAACGACCCCCTCCTGGAGGCCGACAGGAACTGCAGCGGGAGCTGCAGCAGGAACGACCCCCTCCTTGAGGCCGACGGGAACTGCAGCGGGAGCTGCAACAGGAACAACCTCCTCCTGGAGGCCGGCGGGAACTGCAGCGGAAACAAGAGCGGGCGCAACCTCCTCCTGGAGGCCGGCGGGAACTGCAGCGGAAACGAGAGCGGACGCAACCTCCTCCCGGAGGCTGGCGGGAACCACGGCGGGAACTGCAGCTGGCGCGACCTCCTCCTGGAGGTCGGCGGGGACTGCGGCAGGAGCTCCAGCTGGCGCGACCTCCTCCTGGAGGTCGGCAGGGACTGCGGCAGGAACTCCAGCTGGCGCGACCTCCTCCTGGAGGTCGGCGGGGACTGCCCCTCCGAGGCTGACAGGAACACCAACAGCGTCCTCGCGAGAGCCGACAGGAACGGGACCTAGAACGGCGTCCTCGCGGGAGCCAACAGGAACAGGAACTAGAACGGCGTCCTCGCGGGAGCCGACAGGAACAGGAACTAGAACGACCTCTACAGGGCCGACGGGGACTGGAACGACCTCCACAGGGCCGACGGGGACTGGCCGGCAGTGCTGCTCTCGGACTCCTCACTGGAGCCGGCAGGGACTGGGACGGGAGTGGCTTCCTCGCTGGAGTCGGCAGGGCTGCTCGCGGCCTCCTCGCGGGGGCCGGCAGGGCTGCTCGCGGCCTCCTTGCGGGGGCCGGCGGTGCTGCTCGCTGCCTCCTCACTGGAGCCAGCAGGGACTGGGAGGGCGTCCTTGGCTGAGCTGGAACCTGGACGTGACAAGGCTGAGCTGGAACCTGGATGCGACAAGGCTGAGCTGGAACCTGGATGCGACAAGGCTGAGCTGGAACCTGGACGTGACAAGGCTGAGCTGGGACCCGGACATGACAAGGCCGAGCTGGGACCTGGACGTGACAAGGCTGAGCTGGAACCTGTACGTGACAATGCTGAGCTGGAACCTGGACGTGACAATGCTGAGCTGGAACCTGGACGTGACAATGCTGAGCTGGAACCTGGACGTGACAATGCTGAGCTGGAACCCAAACGGAGCACGACTGAACTGGGTCTGGAGCCTGAGCAGAGCACGGCTGACATGGGGCTGAAGCCTGAGCAGAGCACGACTGACCTGGGGCTGGAGTCTGAGCAGAGCACGACTGAACTGGGGCTGGAGCCTGAGCAGAGCACGACTGAACTGGGGCTGGAGCCTGAGCAGAGCACAACTGAACTGGGGCTGAAAACCTGAGCATGACTCGACTAACCTGACTGAGAAGTAGGACCTGGTGTGGCTGCTGGCTGCAGGCCTGGGAGTTGCAGGGCCTCACGCAGGGCAGGTTCCCTCAGGATGAGAGCAGCCGCCTCCTCGAATAATTGTTCCCTTGTGTCCTGGTCTGCTGCCGAATCAGCAGTGTCCATGAGGTGGGCAAAAAGGAACGCAACCGGGGGGGAACAGTGGAGATGGATCCGCTGGGCGACGCTGTCGGGGATGCCTGCTATCAAAGGGACACAGTCAGTAGGGGGACCAAGGGCGTCCTCTGCCGGGGAAGAGAGTTGCTCGGTCACCATGACTGAGATCTCGGGACCCGGAGCCCTGGAACCGCACCTTCGCCGACGTCGTCCGGAGCGCCTGCGACTGTCCGTCGCATGAGGCGCTGGGAGCGGCGCGGGCTGGCTTTCTGTAACTGGGTCCGTGTGATGAACCGAGACTGCGGCGTCTGGAGCTTGGGCTGGAGCCGTCGGAGCTGTGGCAGGAACGGAGACGTGAAACGCCGGGGCGGTGACCGGAACGGGAATCTGATCTGCTGGAGCGGTGACAGGAGTGGAGACATTAACCGCCGGAGCGGCGACAGGAACAGGAACGTGAACCGCCGGAGCGGCGACAGGAACAGGAACGTGAACCGCCGGAGCGGCGACAGGAACGTGAACCGCCGGAGCGGCGACAGGAACGTGAACCGCCGGAGCGGCGACAGGAACGTGAACCGCCGGAGCGGCGACAGGAACGTGAACCGCCGGAGCGGCGACAGGAACGTGAACCGCCAGAGCGGCGACAGGAACGTGAACCGCCGGAGGAACGACGGCGGGAGCAGTTGCGGCAGCACAGGCCAAACCCCTCTTCATCCGCCGGAGTCGGTCGTAGAACACCTGCAACCCGGCATACTCAAGCCACCAATATCTCATGGGCCAGCCTCACTAGACTGAGACGCGCATCAATGCCGGGTGCTTCCGCATATTCGTTCGCTAGTCTCTGGAAATCTCCGCGGATGTCTTCCGGTAAGCTCGGGGGAAAAAACTCCATCGCTGCGGTGCGTGGTTATGCACGGAGCCGAAGAAACAGAAAAAAAGTGAAAAAGAAAAACTGTAACAGACCTGGGTGCAGGCTGGGCGCTGGCTGGGTCCAAGTCTGGCCAGATTGTTCTGTCAGGAACACACGGCTAAGGACCCAAATGCACAGCACACTCGAGGAGCAGTGTTTTATTGTATAAGCGTCGTCAGGCAGTCCGGGTCATACACAGCGTATCTCAGGTTTTGGTACAATGAGGAGCAGGCAAGATCGGGTCCAAGAGACAGGCAGAGGTCGGTTCACGGATAGGCTCGGCAAAGGTACAGACAAGGGCTAGGCAAATCTCACGGGTCAGACGGTCAGACAAATACCACAATCCAGGGTGAAGGTACAGATGAGGGTCAGGCAGGAATCGGTGGTCAATGACAGGCAGGATCAGAAAAAACAAGACAAGAACGCTGGATAGTGGTGCTAGGACTCACAATCTGGCGAGGTACTGGTGTGAGAGGTGAAGACTAAATACTGGTGTTGATTTACTAATTGCAGACAGGTGTGGATAATGGGAACCGGTGATGACAGAAACGGGGACAGCTGTGACATCTGGTAAACAGGAAGTAAAGCAAGAACAGAAACAGAAAGCGGGAGTGCTACCAAAATAAAACAGGAAATGAAAACTGGAACCAAAACATGACATGGATGACAAACTGAGTCCTTACAAAATAAAAGCAGAATGGAACCGGATCGTGACAGAAAGCAGACCCCAGCATACACACTGAACCTCTGTGTTAAACCTTCATTATGGATATCAGCATATGCCCAAATAAGGCCTGATATTAACAAAGTCTACATGTTTACTCAAAAACAAACTAGTCAGCCAAGCATCTACAGACACGTATCTGTATAATAACTGTTTTTTGTATTTTTGTTGTTTTTTCTTGTGTCAGTAATGATCGTATTCATGTGATTAACACTTTCCCAGTTTCACCTCTTATTGTTGGTAATGGACCAATAGCTGTAGTAATGTACTAATGTAAACCAGGGATCATGCACATTTCCATGACCATGTAGTTATTGATGTTACAAACACCCCCAAGACCAGACAGGACGGAACCCACAAGCAGTCACAGGCGTGGATGGCAGAATACAAAACGATATTTATTATTACTACACAAAACAGAGGGTCACTACAGAGTAGGGAAAAGGTTCACCAACTAAACTGAGGAGCACTGCGAAGCAGGACCACACAAACTAAACAGAGGAATAACACTAAACAGAAGTAACTACAAAACAAAATCAGGACACAATAGGTCACTGCACTGAGTAGGTAAAATATAACCAAGAGTAACAAGGCTTTCACAAACTACAGAGTCAGGCTCTACACCTCTCTACAAACGTAGCCAAATTAGGAGTAGCAGGGCAGTTCACGATCCAAACTAAACAAAACCAACCGTCATACAGGAAGCCAGATGCAAACAGAGAGTCCACCACAACACACTGACAACTGGAGGAGTCTCCATCCTCCACTTAAATAGTCCCCCAGTAATGATGTTTCCAGAAGGAAACAGCTGCTCAGTGCCGCCCTCTGAGGTTGGGAGGAGACTCACAACAATTGATACATCTTTACATTCGCAAAGATTAGGACTTACACCAAGTTTTTGTGCGTACGTAAGTAGCCCTGTGTATGAGGTCCAAGATGTTTCTAAGAACAAAAACTGTAAACTTTCCTGTGACACAGGAAAAAAACATGCTGTTATGCTCTATGTCCAGCTACATTCACTCACCCACTGCATCAGTGGTTTATAATGTAACCTGCTCTGCACAATATTTCTGCAAACTCTGTGCAACAAATAACAAATTATCTGTGCAACATTTGTTCAAACCGGTAAAAGACTTACAATCATTACTGTGCAATAACCCTTTAATGACCTCATACTCACTCTACCTGTACTGTACTGTGCCAACACGAACTGTTCTGTCGCTGTATTCTCGCTAATCTGTACTGCTTTTGTGAGAAGTAATTTGCTTTCAGCAAAAGCTTAATATTTCAAATATGAAAGATATAAGTAGTAATAGTAATACTGGAACAACACTTAAAACCTGAACATTTTGATATTTAATCTGTAGCTGAAAGCGCAAGAGGAGATGTGTGCCAATATATGCTCAAACATAAGCTCAAACAGGAACAACCAGTTCCCAGGGTCATTCACAAGTGGAGCACTATGCAGACGAAGCCTTAAAGGACTGCTTTGCTACAACTGACTGGCACATGTTTGAGGCCATAGCTGATGCTGACATCATTCTCGGTCATAGGCTGTATCAGTAAACGCACTGATAAAGAGAGATCACATTTCTCCTACATTAGCTTCTCTGCACTGGCTGCCTGTAAAATGTAGGATAGAATTTAAAATTGTCCTACTCACCTACAAAGTACTCAATGATAAAGCTCCTTCTTATCTTAAAGACCTCATAGTTCCTTATGCTCCTAGCAGAACGCTTCGTTCTCAGAGCGCTGGGCTACATGTGGTTCCTAGAGTCTTTAAACGTAGAACGGGAGGCAGAGCTTTTAGCTACCAAGCTCCTCTCCTCTGGAACCAGTTCTCTTTTCAGGTTCGAGAAGCCGACACAATCTCCACCTTTAAGATCAGGCTTAAAACCTTCCTTTTGGATAAAGCTTATACTGTAGTTAGAGATGGTTCAGGTCACTGGCAATGATTGTTAGTCACAGGAACCATCTCTTAGTTAAGCTGCAATAGACATAATCTGCTGGAGGACTTAATTTATACACTAAGCTCCTCTGTTTCCTTCTACTTCTTCTGTCCATTACCTGTGTCCAGTCTCTGGTCCAACCATCCTGCCTGTGCTCTGTTGTTGCTGTGCTTTTCTCTCTCTCTATCCCCTCACCCCAACCGGTCAAGGCAGATGGCCGCCCACATCCATCCTGGTTCTGCTGGAGGTTTCTTCCTCGTTAGAGAGGGAGTTTTTTCTTCATTGTTGCTGTCAAATTAAAGGCTTGCTGTATGTGGGATCTGTTGGGTTTAGTTGTGTGAGGTCTTGAACCTTACTCTGTAAAGTGAAAGAATAGCTCAAAGTTTTGGAAATATTTGATATATTTGATGAAAGCATCTGCAGATAATTGCTAAAGAGTGAAATAGTCTTATTAATTAATCATAATTAACCAGTCAAAAGCAGACAGTGCCAGTGAAGCTAACAATTTTGATTGGTGCTTTTATTTTGAAAGGATTTGAAGAAGGTGTGGGCAATTGCTAAACTTTAAAATAGTCTTATTAATTAGCAGTCACTAACCAATCAGAGGTATAAAAGTAACAAATAAAGCTAGAATCAGTGCTTTTATTTTGAAAGGTTATTAAGGAAGCATGTGCAGACAATTGCTAAACAGTAAAATAGTCTTTAACTAGTCATAATAAACTAGTTAAAAAAAGAAATGTTGCTATTTTTAGCTAAAAATCTGGATTGGCGCTTTTGTTTTGAAAGAATATGGCGGAAGCATGTGAAGACAATTGCTAAACAGTAAAATAGTCTTATTAACTAGTCAGAACAAACCAGTTGAAAGTAGAAATTGTCATGATCTGGCTTTGTGTTTCTAGTTGTTTCCTGTTTTATTTTGGTAGTCTCCTGGTTTCTGTGTCTGCTCAAGCTTCACTTCCGGTTCATGTCCTGTCACAGCTGTCCCTGCTTCACCTGGTCATTACCCACACCTGCACTCTGTTAGTCATCAAGTCACTGCGTATTTTCCCTGTTTGCCTTGACCGTCGTTTCCTGTCTGCACCTGGACTAACCAACTGACCGTGAGTTCGCTTAATCCCTGTCTGTACCTTAGCCAAGATCTTCCGTGTATCGAACCTCGCCTGCGTAGTGGACTCGAGATCGCCTGCTCCCCTTTGTACCTTTTGCTGAGCCTTTAGTGTATGACCTGGACCGTCTGACTCCGCTTATAGCAATAAACCTGTGTTTGATCATTATCCTGCCTCGGTGCTGTGCATGTGGGTCCTTTATCTGCCGATCCGTGACAGAAATATTGCTATTTTTAGCTAAAGATCTGGATTGGTGCTTTTATTTTGATTTTATTTTGATTAAGAGTGTGTGATCTTAATACATAAACAATAAAATAGTCTCATTAACTAGTCACAATTACACATTCAAAGGCACGAATGATGCTATTAAAGCTAAAGATATAAATTGCTGCTTTTATTTTGAAATTACTTGTATGTGCTTAAAAAGCTGAAGGTTGCAATAGTTTAAAGGTTGACCTGATGCAAAGGTGAATATGCTAATACAACATTATCCATCATTCATAGGTTAACAGGACTGAGAGAGGAAAAAGCTGAAAAGGTTTTTCCAGATGGGGAATCAAGATTATAAATACGTTGGAATTTTAACATTCTTGTGTTATTAAACAAAGGGTTGAACATTGTAAAAGTTCAAAAGGTGTAAACCTAATGCAAAAGCAAATACTCAAATAGAACATCATGCATCAATCATTGCAAGTGTCACAAGTGTCACATTGCAAGCGCCAACAATGACTCAGGATTTAATGTAATGTTGAAGTTATTCCTCAAGAAATGCTGAAACATTAAAACAAATAGCTCAAAGTGGTTGAGACAGTAAACGTATAGCTGAATATATCTATATAAGAAAAAGGACAAAGCTCAAAATACACGGAAAAGCTGAGATTTCCTCAAAAAACACCCTATGCTTAAACTGTTATAACTCAGAAAGTAATAAATATATTTAAAAGCTGAACAATGTATTAATAGTTGAATAGTTGTAGAATAAAGATTGTTTCGTGGTTTAAATGGTCTCTGTAGCTTAAAGTATGCTCAAGTATTTAAAGTTGAAAGTAGACAAAGCTGAAGGGGATTTGAAAATGGTTTTCAATTCATTTTAATGGGAGAATTTTGCTGAAAAAAAGCTTAATAACTTGAAAAATATGAAAGATACGAATAAAAAAATAATAGCACACTTCTCTGCAGCTGAATATTTTGATAGTTGAATTGTTTCTGTAGCTGAAAGTATGTAGGACTAGTTAGTTACCGAAAAACGAGAACAAAAATGGCCACAGAGAAAAACAATACAGTGAATGCTGGAAGCTGATAATAGAGACCGAAGATATCAATAGTGGGAGAGCTGGCAACAGCTTCCTGAGAAGAGAATTTGAAAAGTTGATCCGTTTCCTGTAGGGGCAGCAATGCAACGTGTCGCCTTAAAACGAGAGAGAGAGAGAGAGAGAGAGAGAGGAG
>NC_040881.3:570985-595985 GCF_900634795.4 Betta splendens
TACATAAACAATAAAATAGTCTCATTACTAGTCACAATTACACATTCAAAGGCACGAATGATGCTATTAAAGCTAAAGATATAAATTGCTGCTTTTATTTTGAAATTACTTGTATGTGCTTAAAAAGCTGAAGGTTGCAATAGTTTAAAGGTTGACCTGATGCAAAGGTGAATATGCTAATACAACATTATCCATCATTCATAGGTTAACAGGACTGAGAGAGGAAAAAGCTGAAAAGGTTTTCCAGATGGGGAATCAAGATTATAAATACGTTGGAATTTTAACATTCTTGTGTTATTAAACAAAGGGTTGAACATTGTAAAAGTTCAAAAGGGTGTAAACCTAATGCAAAAGCAAATACTCAAATAGAACATCATGCATCAATCATTGCAAGTGTCACAAGTGTCACATTGCAAGCGCCAACAATGACTCAGGATTTAATGTAATGTTGAAGTTATTCCTCAAGAAATGCTGAAACATTAAAACAAATAGCTCAAAGTGGTTGAGACAGTAAACGTATAGCTGAATATATCTATATAAGAAAAAGGACAAAGCTCAAAATACACGGAAAAGCTGAGATTTCCTCAAAAAACACCCTATGCTTAAACTGTTATAACTCAGAAAGTAATAAATATATTTAAAAGCTGAACAATGTATTAATAGTTGAATAGTTGTAGAATAAAGATTGTTTCGTGGTTTAAATGGTCTCTGTAGCTTAAAGTATGCTCAAGTATTTAAAGTTGAAAGTAGACAAAGCTGAAGGGGATTTGAAAATGGTTTTCAATTCATTTTAATGGGAGAATTTTGCTGAAAAAAAGCTTAATAACTTGAAAAATATGAAAGATACGAATAAAAAAATAATAGCACACTTCTCTGCAGCTGAATATTTTGATAGTTGAATTGTTTCTGTAGCTGAAAGTATGTAGGACTAGTTAGTTACCGAAAAACGAGAACAAAAATGGCCACAGAGAAAAACAATACAGTGAATGCTGGAAGCTGATAATAGAGACCGAAGATATCAATAGTGGGAGAGCTGGCAACAGCTCTTCCACTATTGATTAATTAATTAATTAAGTCCCCCCCATGTCTATTGCAACAACTTTCCAAGATCCAAGTGCACAGCTCTCACTCTGACAGGTTTACACAATCAATCTTTTAACACTTTTCCTCCTCACCGGAAAGGAGTCACACAAATTCAAAAGCGCATGTTTTTCATTGAAATTCTTTTTTCTATTTTGACTGAATACTAATACGTAATCGCCAAAGTAAATCATATTTTTATCCCGTAGCTAGAATTGAACTCACAACCTTTAGGACACTAATTCTATACTCTAACCAAGTCCACCAACCAAGCAGCAAAAGAGTTGGTCAGTTCTATTAATAAAGTGTAGAACCCGACCGCATTTTTTTATAGCGGTCATAACTACCAGCAGCGACCCTGAGAAAATATTTTGACCGGTAGAGGCGCCGACAGACGACATGTTTTAGCTTCCTGAGAAGAGAATTTGAAAAGTTGATCCGTTTCCTGTAGGGGCAGCAATGCAACGTGTCGCCTTAAAACGCTAGAGCGAGAAAGAAGTGGAGAGAGAGGGAGAGAGAGAGAGGGAGAGAGAGAGAGGGAGAGAGAGAGAGGGAGAGAGAGAGAGGGAGAGAGAGAGAGGGAGAGAGAGAGGGCGAGAGAGGGAGAGAGAGAGAGAGAGAGAGAGCGAGCCTGTGCACTTCAAGGAGTACTTTTGCATGTTTGTGGAGCCGGGAGTAGCAGTCACTCGCAGGGCAGCGTCCATGCAGTGCCAGGACGCAGCCGTGTCCGCTCTGAGCTGGGCTCTGGTGGTCGGAGGGGCGCTCTACCTGTGGCATCAGACCCGGAGCCCCGCCCAGTACGGCCGCTATGCGTCGAAGCGGAGCCGCTGCTGTTCGGCCAGACTCGGCTGGTTCCTGCAGGAGCTTCCGTCCTTCCTGCTGCCGCTGGTGCTGCTGCTCCGGGCCGACGGGACGGGTTCGCGTGCGGGGACCGGCAGGACGCTGCTGCTGTGCACCTTCACGCTGCACTACTTCCACAGGTCAGGAGAACTGTACTGGTACCGGTACTGAACAGCGGCTCGCTAAGGTTCTGTTACTGACCGCACAGTGATTGATGTTGCCATTATTATGAAAATTGATTGACTGACTGGTTGCACTTAAAGCACTGACACGATGGACGAGGAACTACCCTCATCTCAGATCAGCACCGTAAAGCAGAACGGGAAGTTTCAACATGCTATGTGTGAAACTAGTTCAACACTTACTTCCAATACCAATAGGACCAGACCTAGTGCTGGTACCAGGTTCTGGAGCAGCTGACAGATGCAGCATTTACTACAGTATTACTGCGACTCTGTAGGTTTCACGAAGCTTCACAGTGAAAAACTCTGTGCACCAGCAGGATCATAGTCCCAGTCAGAGCCCGAGGTGACAGAAGCACTCTAACCGGGTGAACCGGGTGAACCGGGTGATGCTTTCATCATTTCTGTTTCTATTGTCAGGGCGCTGGAGCTGAGGGCACACATTATTCACAAGGCAGAGGTTTTATTGTGAAGGAGCTTTTCTTCCTCAGGACTTTTATCTACGCCTTCCTGACCAGAGGACGCCCCATCCCTGTGCGCATTGTCGCGTCTTCCGCCATCTTCTGCTCGCTCAACGGCTTCCTGCAGGGACACCAGCTGCTGCACTGCAGCCGCTTTGAGCACACCTGGCAGACGGACGCCCGCCTGGCCGCAGGTGGGTCCGGCTCTGCCCGTTTGCCTGTGGTACCCATGAGCCTCAGCAGCACAGAGACACTATAGTTCACCTGGTGCTTGACGCTTTCTCTAACAAAGTGGAGTCAAAGTGTCTCTTTCCTTCCTGCAGGTCTTCTTGTGTTTGTTGTTGGAATGGCCATCAACATCCACAGTGACCACATCCTGCGCAGCCTGAGGAAACCCAGAGAAAGCGTCTACAGGATCCCCTATGGTACAACACACCAGACCCGGCCTGCTCCAGGCCACGCTGGTTCCTGAGCCCCTGTGTGGTTCTGTCTTTCAGGGGGGATGTTTGAGCTGGTGTCTGGTGCCAACTTCTTTGGGGAGATCGTGGAGTGGTGTGGTTTCGCTTTAGCCGCCTGGTCTTTACCAGCCTTCGCCTTTGCTTTCTTCACCGGCTGCTCCATTGGACCCAGAGCCTATCAACATCACCGGTACCAATGTAAAAAATTGACCCAGTCTGATCTTCTGGGCCGGCCTGTTTTGAATGTGTTTGTGTTTCAGAGACTACCTGAGAAGGTTCCAGCACTACCCTCACTGCAGGAAAGCCCTCATTCCCTACTTACTGTGACAACGCTGAGGAAGCTTCTCGCTCCTCTTCTCCTTCCACGAAATGTAGAAGCCAGGTATTAGTCTGAGCCCACCACACGTACTCCTTCAGGTTACCTAATGTTTACCTTAGAATCAACTAACCGAACAGCTCGTGCTGTTCTGAACACATTGACCCTGAGAACACACAAATTTGTGTTCTCAGAGTCCAACCTGAGTCCAGAAACTAAACCTGCAGCAGCAGCTTCACGTGGTGGCGCCTTGGTTTCATTGTTGTTTGCCTCAGGCTCTTGTTTTTATTTAGATTAAATGTTTGGATTTTATCACTGCTGTGTTTTATTGTGACAATAATTGTGCTGTTTTAAAAACATGAACTAAATAAAAGATTTGGAACAGAATGTTGTCGTGCTTGAAAAAAATAAAAGTGAATGAAGATAAATGAACCACAGCAGTGAATGATTGCATCTCTGATTTGTGTCCCAGTGGACTGTCCACTCAACCAGGACATAAGTACACACAGAGAAACACCTGCGACCCTGGAATCCAACCCAGGACCCTCTTGCTAAAGACAACATCACTTTTCCAAATCCAGACTTAGGGTACTTTGTGCAGTAATGTTCTGGGCTATGACCAGTCAAACGTAACAGGAAAACAAGCCGCCACATTGTTACAGCGACACAATCGTCGCTCTGTCGAGTCACAGCTCTAGACAGACGCGAGCACCATGTGCTGCTGAATAAGCCACGTTTACTCCCAGTAGAAGTAACTCCAGCTGCAAAGTGTTCTGTACTGGTCCCACTGCCTGTACTGGTGAATTACTGTTTGCACTATACTGTGGCAAACAATACTGAACTGACATTTGTTCACTAGAGATGTTTCATTACCACAGGTTTTAATCTTGTTGCATTGGATCGATTTGTCAACTAATAGGGCAACATGTATATTACATGATTATATTTGTTCTAGTGGTATAGGTTTAGCCTGTTTCCTAGGAGACAGGGAACGTTGTACTGTGTTTGGACTGTGTGCGGGTCACTGTCACTGACCCTACTAATAATTACGTCACTAAGCAGCCTTAAAAAAACAGAGATTTTATTATTGATAAAAGATAACGTTTTAAAACTGCCCCATCACAATAGACAATTGGTGAAATTTTTTACAGCAAGGTAAATGGACTAAATGTGAACTGTGGATTGTAACAGGTGTACTGCTGATCTTATTGTGTGTCATCTGCCTGTTTTTTTGTCATTTTGTGCGTGTTGGTGGTGGTTGTTTTTGTTACAAACATGTTTGTTTCACCTACACATCATTTATTTTGATCGCTCCGTCTTTTTGACGTATTTCCTGCGGAGCGCCTAAACAGAATCGACGTACGCACGGTATCTTACGTAAACCTCCACAACAAACATGGCAGACGGTGGGTCCATTGTTGAGCATTAGCCGCTTTTTTCCCGCTGTTGTCGTTGTACTGTTTTTCTGCCTCGTGTTTTAGCTTTGATTTATCGACTTTTGACCCTGATTAAACCAGACGTTGAGTTTTATCCGTCAGTAATTCTCTTTAGTCACATTTAGGACGTCAAAGTGAAGCTAAGCTAAGTTGGCGCCGTTTACAAGATTCCTCCTGTGAAACGTTTTCATTTCAATTCAATTATTTAGATCAGAATAATCAGTGCGAGCTGAGACGTGGAGACACCGGAAACGAGCGTAAAGCTGATGCTCAGATCAGCAGCCGCTTTAGAAACGTGCTGCTTAAAGTAGTAACGATTCATTCATTGGATTTGATGTTTCCTGCTCCAGTATCTTTATCTGTTCACGCGGTTACATGTGTGGAGCTCCGGGCCTCGAGGGCCGTTTTCCAGCTCTCTGCTGATTACCTAGATCAGGTGTGTCAGTCGCTTTTCCAGCTTGTCATTGACCGATTGACCGATTGGTAATCAATCGGAGCTGGGGCAGGGAGAGGTGGAAAACCAGCGGGGCGGCGGCCCTCGTCGGCACCAGGTTGACACCCAGGACCTATAGTCTACATATTGTACACACATCAGTGTTGTTTTCATGCATTCACAACAAACATTTAGTGACGTTCAGCTCTGGATCGTCTTCAGACAGAAGTAGAATCAACCAGAAAGCTTTCAGTCGAATCACTCGGTCTTCAGCACATAAACCCGCTCTCAATGGCTTTTTACTGATGCTGAGTCCAAACCTTGTGACTTTCCTGTCACTTTGAATTTCAGATCACACAGATGCAGAGCAGTCGATGGAGGGACACACACCTGTGAGTAACGTACTACAAGTATTTTAACTTGATGGATTCTAGTTCTCTCACATTCTTTTTACCTAAACAAAAGCTTGATGTTCCCTGCTACTTGAATGTGCTGTTCTTCTGTTCTTGGTTCTTTGTCTTACACTGTTGTGCATAGTTATAGTTCTGACTCATAATCTAGGAATACTTTTGTGTTGGATCAGATGATCGTGTGTTTGTAACCTCATGAATCCTCCTGCAGGTGTCTGAAAACCCGCATGCAGAGTACAGCCTGACTGAAAACATCCAGGTAAAGCACATACACACGTGCACATTGTCATGAACAGTTAATCAGACTCCCAGCATGCTTTGCTGCTCCTTCAGAGGACGGCGGAGAACGAAAAGGCGAGTGCAGAGAAGATCTCGAAGCAGAAGGTGGATCTACAGGCGCTGCCGACCAGAGCGTACCTGGACCAGACGGTGGTCCCAATCCTGCTGCAGGGCCTTTCGGTGCTCGCCAAGGAGAGGTAGGAAAGAGAACATTACTCCGTCTTAAGGCTGATGTGTTGTAAGGCTGTGGTTGTTACTGTAGCTGTTACTGCAACTGTAGGTAAATTGTGAGATGCTGAATTTATCTCTTTCCTCTGGACCAGTTCTGTTTAAGAACGTTTCTTCTCTCTTGCAGACCACCCAACCCTATAGAGTACCTGGCGGCTTTCCTGCTTAAGAACAAATCCCAGTTTGAGGACAGAAATTAGTCATGACTGCTTCTGAGGTTGTTTCCTGCAGCATAATATCCTGATTGAGTTTAATAAACTTTTTTTAAAAATCTGCAATAAACATGTTTATGTGAAAGAGCAGCACTTTGAAGCTTCATTCTGAAAGGATGATTTGTCTTAGGAGTTTTAAAGGTTTGGCTTCAATGTACAGCACTAAACTCTATTTCCAACACTCATCATCAAATCAAATCTCAATACCAGTGACAGTGGCTTACAGTCGGTACTAAGATTCAAGGAGCTATTTACTCCTGCCACTTAAGATAATTAAAAATCTCCAACACCTGGAGTGATGAAAACAGAATTGTTTTACTAACGCAACATCTAAAACTAAAATGACAGCGAAGAGAAACCAGACTTCACGAGTTTGTTCAGTTTCCTACAAGCCTGGTTCAAATGACCTTTTTTCAAGCGGTGTCTGTGGAAACCACAAAGCTTATGCAATGTACTTTGTTTACGTCCTGTTGGAGAAAGACTGATAGGGTTAGGGTCAGCATCACAGCTAAAGACAGGACCGGTTAATCAGCAGGAGTTTGTTCCTGATCCTTTATGAGAATAAGCAGGTAATGCCACCTTCAGCTTCCTCCTGAGGTCTGCATAATGCACAGTGACGGAGCAACAGTGAGGACAAAGTTAACGATGATCAGCAGTAGAATGAAGAGTGAAGGTCACTGGCAGGGAGCTGGAGGTGCAGCCTCAGATGTAGAACTGATGAGCAGCCAAGCTGTCCATGAAGGGCTGAACCAGGAAGTCTGTGGAGAAGTAGAAGACGAGGCCGAAAGTGATAGAGATGGGCAGCGCTGGCAGAGCTTTCTTAAAGATGGCCAGCAGCAGCAGCGTGAGGCAGAGGCCCTGAGAGAAGAACAGGAAGGTGGGTTTAGGGAGCAGACTGTAAAAGGCGTAGGCCTCTAAACTGACAGCCTGGCTTACAATGAGAATGGCCACAAAGCAGGCGAGCGTGGTGTTCCAGTCTCCCCCGGTCGCTGCGGCTTTCCCAACCAAAACACTGTAGAAGATAAAATCGCCAAGGCCGAGTTTCACGCCCCCTGCAAACACACAACAGGGTCAAGTGGCAGCAAGCAATGCTCCGCTCCTTCACCACGTCAACGACACTGTGCTGAACTCACTGTCCTCCTCTGCCTCGTCCTCCGGAGACGGCCGCGGTCGCCTGCTTGCTGGCTCAGCCCTCCCGTTGCTATGCTCCGCCTCCTCATCTGAAAACAAAAAAACAACATCAAAAATAACATTTAATGTTCTTATCTATTATTTGTAGATGACAACAACTGTGCATCACATCGTTTCCCCAGGCTTAAGACCTGTTTCGGGTCCGGAGCGCTGAGTGTTTGCTGGACCCGCCATCCCCACCGTCCACACCATGGCAGCTAAACACACACAGAACAGGTCAGCATGAAGAGGTCAGGATTGACTCCTACATTTGAACCTTTGTTATTGTGGTGTCAACATGCAGTTTCTTACATTTAAGGAGCTTGAGGTTCATGTTTAAAGACACTGTTACTCAAATATCACTGAGCTGTGTTCAGTCAGCGTAACTGTGAATGTTCCTTAATGAACTTACAGGAGTAGATGAGGGCCGGGAAGATGGGCTCGTTGCGTTCCTGAGCCGTCTCCACCAACATCCGGAGAGGACCTTTAGGAGACAGGACGGCCACCAGGTCTGCAACAATAAAGACAGGCTGAAGGCAGAACCAGGCAGAACCAGGCAGAACCAGGCAGAACCAGGCAGAACCAGGCAGAACCAGGCAGATGGGTAATGAGCACCACAGCTCTGGGTGCTCTTACTATTTTGTTTCAGCTTCCTTTGATGTGATGCTCAGCTGTATAGCACACAGGCCAAAGACCAGCCCGACCGCTTTAGGGTTAGAGCTCTTTGCAGTGAACATGTAGGTCAGACAGCCTCACTGTGAACTCTGAGCCCTGATGTTGAGAGCTTGGACTCACCGTAGACGGAGATGGCTCCCAGGATGACCCAGGCTGACCACTCGGGAAGGTACTTGATGAAGACGAGGGCCATGAGGGCACTGATGAGAATCAGGTAGGCCTGCTGCAGCTGGAGGGGTCCCTTCCAGTGGATGCAGATCATCCCCACCGCACCAAAGTTCCAGATGATCATGGCCACCGAAGGATAGTCCATGGCCACATTGTAGGTCTTAAACACTTCGCTGAGACACAGAAAGAAGACTGAGCTGGAAACAGAACAGCTCCTGAGCAACTGCTGATTGGAGCGGAAGGGAACAACTCACCCCAGGTACATGAAACTGAACCAGAAGAGCAGCATGAGGGAGGACAGGATGAGCCAGCCGTGGATGAACTGCACACAAACATCAGTTTGACAGTAAGTCTCTACTGCAAAAACGCTAATGAGTCTGAAAAGGATCTGCGAGCCTTCACCCGGACCAGACCATCTCTGTTGGATCATCAGATCAGAGGTGAGATTCCATGTCTGATCGTATCGCGTGACTGATGACACCCTGTCATGTCACGTTAATAAACCTCTTGACTTTCAAATGGACTCAGGACCAGGCCTTTTTGTGGAGACGTGGGGACCTGCGTCCCGGGCTTCTTTTCTCACCTTGTAGCAGCGGTACTTGTAGAGCACCACCAGGAAGATGGTCATGACCACGATGACGCTGATCATGATGATGGTGTTGAGGACGGAGTTGAGGAGCCGGCGTCCCACAGACGAGGTGTTCTCTGTGAACGGTGTGTAGATCCTGCAGAGACAAAGACGGAGGTCAGCACTGGGCCGGGTCGGCGAGGGAGGTGGTTCTGAGGGAGGCACTTACAGCTGCTGGTCACTCTTCTCCGTGTAGAAGCTGACCGACTTGATGGTGGCCACCACCACCACCATGCACAGGGTGACAGGGACGAAAAGCATGATGACGTGCTTGGCTCCGTACTTCAGAGTCAACTCCTCCTCTTCTGTGTCCACCTCCTGATCCGAGCCGCTGCCGTCCACGTGGGCCGGGCCGGTCCTCCTGCTGCCCCCGATCTGCACCGACAGAGGGAGATGATCAAACAGGAACATTTAACATGAGCTGCTTGGATGAAGTGAATCAAAGCTTTACCCTTTTGGTCGGTGTGTTGTTAGAGTGGGTCGGGTCAGACTCTGGCCTGTAGGACGGTACAGACGGGTTCTGCGATGGCACCAGGGCCGTCCTCTCATTGTATAAGTCGTCATCACTGTCTGAGGCGTTCATGGCACAAACTTTAAAGGAGCAAAGAAGCTGTCAGCACAGAGGCCTGCACCAACCGGGCCGAGCCGAGCCGAACCGAACCCGTGCAGACGTCAACCACACCAGGACCGTTTCACAAAGGAGCTGGTTCTGATGGGTGGCCAGAGTCCAGACAGAGGTTTAGACTTTCTGTCCATGAGCGAGGATTGTTGTACACAAAACGATCACACATGCGCCTCCAGCTGCTCCTAACAGGGGAACTGTACAAAAAAGCTTTGGCAGGGGTTAAACAGTGTCACATCCCATCAACATGTTAATGAATGCGAACAAGGTGATGGAAGTGAAACGGCACAAAACAAAAGGAAATAAAAGAATGAAACCAGCATCCAGAGGTTCAACCCAAACCTACCAACGAAGAAGAAGTGAGGCGCAGCGGCTTCTAGTGTGAGCGGGTCTGGCAATAGAAACGGGGTTGGTGGAACAAGTCATTTACGGCCAGGTTACATAAGGAGGCTCTGGACGGGACCGGGTCACTGGACCTCAGGCCGATTACAGAAACTTTAACCAGAACATTGAACCTGTTCTCACACTGTTGAAACGACATTCAAGGACTAAAGGATCCCTCCGTTTCTGTCGTCGTTCGGTTGGTGCTGGTTCTCTTTTACCGCCGATATCATTATCTTAAAACATTGATCCACTGGGTTCGGTTGGTGAAGAACTTCCTGTCTCCTCAACGAGAAGAGTTTAAATACGACTTTACCTCAATTAGCCGGAGAAAAGACGGAGTAAACACCGCCCGACGATCCGGAAGTCGATCAGTCAGAAGTCAGCTGATCGTGCACCACGTGACCATCACGGCCTCACGTGGTGTCTGAACGCTTTCGTGAAAGGCTCGATTCTGTGTGTTTTTATCAATTTAGAACCTTGAAAATAAAACTGGCATAAACACCAAGTGATGTAAACGTGAACTGAACAATTTGAATGCATAAGGAGCTCAGCGTTTGTGAATGAGGTTTTACGGGTTGAAAGTCCAGTTTCATGGTTTGATGAGGTGCCTTCTTTAACCACTGCTCATCAGAATCAAGCTGCAGAAGCTGTTCTCGCACGTGATTGACACTGACAGGCCTGGGGGGTCTAGAGAAGCTCAGGAGGAGTATTTCAGTATTTAGCACCAGCTACTCGGGGACGTGTGTGAGGGAGCAGGCCTTGGCTTGACGCGTTTCCTTGGAAGTGACAGTTTGTCAGTTCAGCCTTCGTTAACACGCTGCAAACCAGCGTCTGTGACCTTCTGCCCAGCCTCATTGTGCAGAGTTATTGTTTTTTTAAAGTGTGCTTAGAGTTAATCAGCTGACTAGTGTGACACCATGATGCTACATCGATTTGATGAATTTTAATGAATTTTGAGTTTTCATGAAGCCGTAATTATTAAAATGAAATACAAGAACTGGTGAAACCCATGTGTTTAATGGTTTTTGCTCTGAATGTGTTTGTTCCTGGTTACACAACTTCAAGACCGAAGCCAGAGTGGAGGATGCTCACATGACCTGAGCAAGGCACTTTTGTTATCAAAGCAGGTTTGGTAAGTAGAACTTTAAAATCTGAGCTTTTCTAAAAAGATTTTTAAAAAATTAACTTCTGAGTAACAGTAACAGTAGAATAAAGTAAATGGATGTATATTATACTGCATAAAGGTTACACTCATCAAAATAAGAGAACATGGTAAATGTAGAGGTTCACATCCTCCACAACAACATGAATCTGCACCGTGAATACCTGCAGTGTTAAGCACCAGTGAACCCGAACCTGAACTCAGCACAGGTCCAGACTTGTGTTTTCACACATCGAAGCGGTTTGACAGGTTTCAAAGCGTCCGTCGGGTGTGGCTCGTTTCCCATTTGCTGGATCATGGCAGACATCATGACACTGCTCCTGTCGTGGCTACTATGCAACTGAGGCTCAACATTCAACACACTGAAATGTCCGAAAAGGCAGCGGCGGCGGCAATGCAATCAGTCTGCAGCTGCATTGTTTCATAAAATGTCTGCCACGCATCACACTGATGTTTTAAACTTCCCTTTATTTGCTCCTCCTCGTCACCGTGACAACTAAAAGTAGAACACAAACATAGACATCTGTCTAACGCACATATACCAGGTAATATGACAACATACAACATTTACATTGTCATTGTTCTTCTTTTTCTTCACCACTACAATCTTAAACAACGCTCTGTGTCCTATTTCCCCTCCACCTACTAACATCTCCCAATCAATCCCCGTTCTTCCCCCTTTCAGGAACGACCAAATACCTTCACACTCATCAGTCACACTCCACTGCAATAGTAGCACCCCTACATACTGACCCCTACCCCGACTCCGTTTACTCTCCCCTTACTCTCCTGCTTCTGCCCCACTTTAACCACCTTTGTTACCTTCACCTTCTCCACTACACTCATGCCTCTTGCTTTCCTCACTTGTTCCTCATCCTTGCACCCAATCAACAAATTACTGTCATTTAATATCCTTGCATACTATATCTCTCCAGCCTTGTCTCTCAAAGGTTCCATTAGTTTTACAGGTTCCTTCCTCTTTACTCCCCCTGCTTTTTCAAACCGCATTGCAACATAAATTGCTGTCTCGCTATTTAATGCACCTTAACACTGCATTACCGCCTCCCAGCTCAAATCCTATTAACTAACCCAGTTAAGTGTAAAAACCGCAGCAACACACTAAAACCTCCTCCTTCGCCCCCAATCACCAATAAACTTTCCAAACTAACTTCCTTCATCCCAGCTTCCATCATATCTCGTATCATCAACCCCCTCTTCCACACTTCATAATAACGTGTTCTACTCCCTCCACGCTCCCACAGAAGGAACACAACCCATCCAGATGCCTCCCCATCAAATGCAGCGTGCTGTTTAAACAACATGCCCGATGCTTAATCTGCTCAGCATGACTTGACCTCTCCTTCCTCCTCCAGCTGATCCTCCACGCTCCCTATCTTCTTTACAACTGTATGCAGCTTTCTACCTTCACAGTCCTATTCCCACTCCTCCTGACACTTCTCCAGGATCTTTGTCCACTATACATTTCCTGTAATGCCCACATGTCCTGGAACCCATAGCAGCACTACCTCCCTCCCATTACTCCCAAATGTTAACGCCAAAACCTCATCCAAATGAGGTACGGTGAAGTATTGACTTTTTGCTACTAATTTTTTTAGGTGCTGCCATCAATTTACTGCAAATAAGTATCTATATTTGTTATTTGTTAGTATTTGTTCACTCTCATTTCCTTCCACCCATCTTAATGCCATCAGTATCTCAAACAACTCTACTGTAAAAACATTAAGATGATCAGATGTTCTGACACCAATTTCCATCCTTAATTTCTTCACAACAAGCCTGCACCACTTCTCCCTCATTTTGAATCTCTTAACCCATCAGTATACCTTTTCCGGGTCCCCAGGTCTAAATCCACCCTCACTTCTCCCACTGTCCAAAAAGGAGTCCTGGAAATGTAGCTGTTCACTTCCACCTCCCTCTCTCCCACTCCAAAGCTCCTTGCCCACTTCTACCCTTTCCACCCAAAACTCTTATTCCCTCCTTCTCCCTCTCCTACCTTTCTGGATATTTGTCACTTTCCTCCCTCAAGCTTATCCAACAATGTACCACCAGCGACTTCTTCCTGAGATCTAGGACATAACTCCTACCTCTGCTCTTAGAGCACAGAATAATGCCAACGTCACAAACCAGACTAATTTATTTATTCTTTCTGTGAAACAAGTAAAAACAGTTGATATATCAACACACATAATTTCACACATATACAAGAAAATAATAATCAGCGTTCAATTTACCTAGTACATGCTTGAACGGAGTAGGAAGAAGTTAGACCTATCTAGTCCTACCCCATGACATCATCTTTCAATCACTGGTTTGTCATCCATATCTGTACATGTAGTATTATCTATCTATCTCATTAATCAATGAGCCTGTTGCCTATATCTTGATTGACACATGCCTTATGTTCAAGTATAAAGACATACTCTTTTCTCTGCACCACTTCCAGATCCCTCAGCATTGATTTTGTCGCTGACACATATACCCTTATTAATGCCTTATACAGATATTACACCAGCGAAACACCTCACCTACTTTCATACATTTATCTGTTACACTTTGTACATGCTCCCTCCATCTTCTTGTCCCTCCCATACATTTATAACCCCCACTCCTGTTATTCCGCCTTTTGTGAACATCATCCCCTTCGTCTTTTTTAAAACCTTACTTATTCCCCTCTAGAGATGGCGAAATCCAATCCTCATGAATCACTGGGCAACTATGACACAGTTGGGCTGAAATCGACACATTGCTTGACACTAGTTGACACAGTCAGAACAACGACATCTGCTGGTTGTGTGTGAGAACTGCATCAGAGCAGACTGACCAAACCGTCGCTGATACGGGGCTGTTCAGGATCACAGTCCATGTTTTATTGTCAAATGAAAGTTATTTAGTCAAAGGTGAGTAATTGTATGATAATATAATATATATAATAGTAATATATAAGTAGATAATAATATATAAGTAACCTTGATGTGGCAAATTGGTGTTTCTGCAACTCTGTTTATTACTACATTGAGGAGACATGTTTGTCATTTAGACTTTTATTTAAAATCGTTTCCACAGAACGTGACTTTAATCACCTTCTCACCACCTCTCGAGCACTGATGTCTGACTAATAAAGATATTTTTATTGGAATTGTGACAAAATGTAGTTGTAGTCTTCAATTACATTTGAACTTGTCATAAATACATTACAGATATCTGTAATGTGAAACTTGTCTATCTTATAGATCATTTCCGGTTCGCTTGCCACGTTCATAAAGCTCTGACATAATGAAACATCCAGTCCGTTCAAACTGCAGATAAGACGCTCGGCAGTCACGTGACTTATCGACACCGCTCGCGCTGATTGGTCACGTGATTTGGAGCGCGCTCGAGATTCTGCTTGACGACACTTGCTGAGTCGAGTGGGAGTTGGACTTCTCTACTTCCCTCTTTCTTCTCCCCTTTTTTCCAAATTGCTCCATTGTATTCTGCCCTCACTCTACACTCGCCTTAGACCCACGTCACTTTAGTTTTCAGTCAGTAGCGTATACACGTTTCCCTGACACTGTTTTACTGTGCTGGTACATTCTCTTTCCATTTCTCTCCTTCTGTTTCCTCCTTTCTCACAGATGTCATCATTGCTAACTTTCTAGCCATTATTTCTGCTTTCTCACTGTTCTTAACCATCATATGCCCTTATCTTTTAGCACTGGATAGTTAAACTCCGTCTCCCCCTGGTCCTTTTACTCATTCCCCAAACTTCACCAATGTGTGTAACTCTCCAGTGCCTCCTCTTTGCTGCCCCAACTTTCTACGTGAACTGAACAATTTGAATGCATAAGGAGCTCAGCCTTTTACAGGTTGAAAGTCCTGTTTCATGGTTTCATGGTTACTTTCTAACTTTCTACTTTCTTTTCTACGCTGTTCAACTTTGCTTGCCCTCGCTCATACTCGATTAGATGTTAAAATGGTGTGAACTCTTCACCTTCTTAAACGCTTTGCTCTCATTCTAACTGCCTCCTTACACTCTTCATCCCACTAGAGCATCACCTTCCTCCTACCTTTTTCTTTACTTCGCAGTACAAATGTCATAGCGGCTTCTATTATTTTCTTCCTAATTTATCTGTCTAACTCCTCAACCTCTAGCTTTCTACTCACATACAGTACCCTAATAACCTGTCACACTCTTCTTAAAACCCCACCAACCAATGCTTGTGTGTGACAGACTCCCAGCTCTGTCTGCTGGACCCCTCGGGGAACTGGCCGTCTCCCAAAGTTCCTCATACCGAGCCACATACACATACATTCAGTGGGGATGGTGGACTGAGGGTGGGCCCACTCTGGGGGGGGGTGGACTGAGGGTGGGCCCACTCTGGGGGGGGTGGACTGAGGGTGGGCCCACTCTGGGGGTGGTGGACTGAGGGTGGGCCCACTCTGGGGGTGGTGGACTGGGGGTGGGCCCACTCTGGGGGGGGTGGACTGAGGGTGGGCCCACTCTGGGGGTGGGCCCACTCTGGGGGTGGTGGACTGAGGGTGGGCCCACTCTGGGGGGGGTGGACTGAGGGTGGGCCCACTCTGGGCGTGGGGGCATCTCCTGGCGGGTTCCCTACGGACCGTGGGTCCTCGGGCTCCACTCCTTCAGGCCGACCCTCCCGCCGGGGGGAGTGTTTGCCCCTGGTTCTCATGGGGCGACAGCGTTGACCCACGGTGGCCCACTCTGACCTCGGGTGCTGTCTCTGTGGCTGCTGCAGCTCTGCCTGGGGGGCTAAGTATTACTGATACTTATCACTACCAATATCAATGTGTGATTATGGTAGTTGTGGTGTTGTATGTCATGACTTTTATTAAGTAGTATGGGATATGTATAACAATGCATATGCACCCGCTTCGGATGTTATCAGCCATTACGAATGGGCTGATCAGAACTTATCAGCGCATTCGAATGGGCCAGTAGGTGCCTGCTCTGCCTCCTCGCTAACAGCTAACAGCTAGCAGCTAGCTAAGCTGCTATGTTAAGCAGCTTTAGAGCTTATTGTGGTTAGGGTTAGGGCTGGATAACGGGTGGGGGGTTCAGGTTACAGTTAGCTAACACAATACCGCTAGCTACTTGCTAAGTTATGCTCGCTAATAAATCAAAATCAAAAACTTCGATCCTCCCGTCGGAACAACAACCGCTCAACAGCGCCCCTACTGACTCTGCTGGTTAAATCATCCGAGCCGTGATCAACCTTACGGATCATTGACAACGATCTACCGCACCTATTCACCGCTGCCAGCAGGTAGATGGGCACCTACCGGCCCATACGTATGGGCTGATAACCACTGATAATGACCATTGAATGGCGTGATAACGTCCGAAGCCGCTCGCATATGTGTATGTATATGATATGTATATGTTTGTATGAGTATGTGCACTCACCTTAACACTATTATTGGTATTAGTATTAATCTCCAAGGTAAACCACAGTACAACAGTTGTTTAGTTATGAATGTGTTCCTAAGGTACATCCCTGCTTATTTATTTTGCACCGATTGTTTACTTAATTGATTTGCTTGGTTTCAGCAGCTGGTTGCTGACCAGTTTAGTCGCAGGCATTGGAAAAACCTTCCTCATGCACAAGTTTGTATTAGACTGGACTAAAGGACATGTCCATGAAGACTTCATGGGCTTGGGCCTCATGGGCCTTCACCTTCCGCCAGCTGAACTCACTGAAAGAAAGGTTCAGTTTGTCAGAGCTCATTCATGAATGTATCCCAGAAACTCTGTCCATCAGCCTGGAGGCTCTGAACCATGTCTTTACACATCTACAGTCATCAGGAAACGGCAACTATGACAAGAGCAGGTTCAAACTTCTGTTTGTGTTTGATGGACTGGATGAGAGTTGCCTCCAAGTGGACTGTAGATGGGTCAACGTGACGTCACAGAGTCCACCTCAGTGGATGAGCTTGTGACAAACCTCATCAGTGAAAAACTACTACGCTCTGCTCGCATCTGGATCACCACACGACCTGCAGCAGCCAATCAGATTCATGGAGACTTTGTTGACGTGGTGACGGAGGTCAGAGGGTTCACTGACCCACAGAAGGAGGAGTACTTCAGGAAGAGATTCACAGATGAGGAGCAAAGCAACAGAATCATGTCCCACATCAAGACATCACAAAGCCTCCACATCATGTGCCACATCCCAGTCTTCTGCTGGATCACTGCTACAGTTCTGGAGGATCTGCTGGAAACCAGAGAGGAAGCAGAGCTGCCCAAAACCCTGACTGAGATGTACGCAGAGTTCCTGGGGTTTCAGATGGATCAGACAGAAGACAAGTACGGAACAGAACATAGCAGCAACTACATCAAGTCATTAGCTAAACTAGCTTATAAGCAGCTGGAAAAGGGAAACTTGATCTTCTATGAGGAAGACCTGAAAGAGAGTGACATCGATGTCAGTGAAGCCTCAGTGTGTTCAGGAGTGTTTACAGAGATCTTTAAGGAAGAGCGAGGGAGGAAAGCCAAGGAGAAGATGTTCAGCTTTGTTCATCTGAGTGTTCAGGAGTTTCTGGCTGCTGTTTATGTTAGACTGTCACTCATCAACCAAAACAAAAATGTGATGCTTTTGCCACAACTATCACTACGAAACCTGAAAATGTTTTTGAGCAAATCTTCACTGACGATCCACAAGATTTCCATCAACAGGGCCCTAAAGAGTCCACACGGACATCTGGACCTATTCTTACGCTTCTTGTTGGGTCTTTCACTGCCGACTAATCAAAAGAAACTACACAAACTTCTGAAAAAAACACAGAGTAGCGTAAAAAACAACCAGAAAACTGTCCAGTACATCAGGAAGAAGCTCAGCAAGGATCTATCTGCAGAGAAGCATCAACCTGTTCCACTGTGTGAACGAGCTGAATGATGGTTCTCTGGTGAAGGAGATCCAGCAGAACCTGAGATCAGGGCATCTGTCCACACAGGAACTGTCTCCTGCCCAGTGGCTTCCATCGCTCAGCCTTCAGGTATCTTCATGTCTAGAGAGTTGTTCATAGACACAATAAAATAATTTTAGTAATAACCACATGAAAAAGAACAGAGCAGAAATGGTCACTAATCAAATGGTTTAATAGAACTGAGAACAGTTAATACTGTGATTTTGACCCGTGGTGGTTCTAACTCCTTTAAACGTGAAGCTCTGTCCTTGGTGCCCTGTGACTCTAGTCTGGAGAAGAACATCCTCAGCATGGAGCTGCAGACGTTAAAGGACCTGAGCCTCCTCAGGAAGTACATCCTGCTCTGAGCCTTTTGTTCACAGCTGAGGACTTCTTTTTCCAGTCCAGTTTATGGTCCAAGTACCCTCCCATGTACTCGGTCACCACCTCCACCTCTTCATTTTTTATAGTGAGAGCGGTGACAGCGCTCACAGATTTCCTAAAGTCAATCACCAGCTAGTGACACTACTAGTAGTCCATGATCCATGAGATCATGGCGGCTCCAGCTGCATGTCCTTCAGTTTCTCTCCCAGCAGCGCAGGCTGGATGCTGTTAAATGCACTGGAGAAATCAAAGAACATGATCCTCACTGAGGCGCCAGGCTGCAGGTGGTTGTGGGTGCGATGGAGCGTCATCCACTCCTAGATGGGGTTGATATGAGGGTGACTGAGGGTTTGACCAGAGACCGTCCAGGATCAGCCTCTCAAAAGCCTTATGGCTTTAACAACAATGTCTATTGTAAGGGAAAGGGAATGAATGATCTTCAGGGTGCAACCAACGTCGCTCAAAACTATTATGTTATACACTTATATAATACCCTTATATAAATAAAAGCCTAGTCCTTACGCCTATACACCACAAAAGGATTCCTTAAGTTTCGTTTTGATCATGGGGATTCTTAAAGTAACTTCAAATTAAATGGAACTTAACTAGCCTTATGGTATCTCACAGTTACACAATGCGATTGTGATAAAAAAGATGACAACGTGACATCACCTTCAAATGTTTACGGCATGGGCCCAGTGTAAAAACGCAATGACTTCTTAATACACCAGTAAAACCGTAGTTTCCCGTAGGAGCCACAGCGGGTGCAGTAGATGCCGGTGTCCGTGCCACGGCTTCTAGTGGCGGCTGCCGATGCCGCACACTGCGCTCGACCCGCTCTTTGCCCATAATGAGTGAAGGGAGATGCGGCTCGAAGCTTCCCACTTTCTCCGATCCTTGTTTCCTCCACGAAGTTTTCTTCCTCCCCTCTTATTCCTCCTTATTTCGTCCGGGAAGCTACTGCGGTCAAATGAGCCGTCGTTCGTTCATCCGTCGTTCAGCCAGCCGCGCTTCAAAAACGTCTTGCGCCCGTATTACGCGCTTTACAGCAGAGCACAAAACACGCTCGTCGCGACTTTCTCTTTTCATAGCGACACGTCTGGTCTGTTCAAAATATGGAAAACTACGAAACAAAATATTGCATATACAGAAAAACTGTCGCCTAATAAAGATCTGTATACTTTTACTGTAAAATTAAGCATTTATTAGTATTTAAAACTACCATGTCATACTGTGAAACTTTTATAATTAATAACTTAACTTTGGTGCATAGTTCCAGGCTCAGACCACTTTCCCCTTGTTCTACTAGAGATGTACTATCACCCCACAAAGATCTGTATATTTTTACTGTATAGTTTTGGATTTATTAGTATTCAAAACTACCATGTCATACTGTAATACAGCCAATTTGATAATCAATAACTTGACTTTGGTGCATAGTTCCAGGCCCAGACCACTTTCCCTTTGTTCTACTAGAAGTGTACTATCACCACACAAGGATTCATGTATTTTTACTGTATAGTTTAGGATTTAGCAGTACTTGAAAGTACTATGTCATACTGTAATACAGTCAACTTTGATAATCAATAACTTGACTTTGGTGCATAGTTCCAGGCCCAGACCACTTTCCCTTTGTTCTACTAGAAGTGTACTATCACCACACAAGGATTCTTGTATTTTTACTGTATAGTTTTGGATTTATTAGTATTCAAAACTACCAAGTCATACTGTAACTGTATGGGCCGTATAGTCAACTTTAATGATCAATAACTTGACTTTGGTGCATAGTTCCAGGCTCAGACCACTTTCCCCTTGTTCTACTAGAAGTGTACTATCACCACACAAAGATTTGTGTATTTTTACTGTATAGTTTAGGATTTAGCAGTATTCAAAACTTCCAGGTCATACTGTAATACTCTATGGGACTTATATTCAACTATGATGATGAATAACTTGACTTTAGTGCATAATGCCAGGCCCAGATTATGTCACTTTTCATATAAAAACTGTGAGTGAGGCTAAGCACACACACATTAAATCCTTTTATTACCATCTGTTAGGACTCCAAAGTGTGACTTTTAATATTGAAACTAAATGTTTATTGTTTAATGTAAAGTCATTGAACAGTCAAAAACTGAATATTTATGTGTGAAACATACATTAACGTGGTGGAGGAGTTTGTGTGCCTGAATGACCCCAGGAGCTATGTTGTCGGGGGCTAAATGTCTCCCAAGGCAAACAGGTCCTGGGCTGAACTGGAGGAAGTGTCCGGAGAGAGGGAAGTTTGGAGTTTGCTTAGACTGTTGCCCCCGCGACCCGCCCCAAGAAAAAGCAGTTGAAAATGGATGGATACCGAAATCGTTATTTGTTCTCATTAAACCATTTCCCATGTCTGAAGTTTGTTTTATCAAAGTTATTGCCGTCTCTGTTCTTACACATTGTAATATATAGTTTTGAACACTAAAATGTAAATACAAAATGTATATAACCAAATATTCAGGATTAGATTTAATGCAATTATTCTCTCTTCACAATACAGACTTAAAACAATAAAAAAGAAAGTTACACACTACACTGTTTGTAGTGCAGTACTTATTGGTTTTATGCTTGACTGTAAGGGCCATATTTCAGCATAACATGGTACTACTAAAATCCTAAACTATACAGTAAAAGTACACAGATCTTGATATTGATTATCAAAGTTGACTGTATTACAGTATGACATAGTACTTTCAAGTACTGCTAAATACTAAACTATACAGTAAAAACACATGAATTTTTGTGTGGTGATAGTACACTTCTAGTAGAACAAGGGGGAAGTGGTCTGAGCCTGGAACTATGCACCAAAGTCAAGTTATTGATCATTAAAGTTGACTATACGGCCTATACAGTTACAGTATGAACTGGTAGTTTTGAATACTAATAAATCCTAAACTATACAGTAAAAATACACGAATCTTTGTGTGGTGATAGTACACTTCTAGTAGAACAAGGGGAAAGTGGTCTGAGCCTGGAACTATGCACCAAAGTCAAGTTATTGATCATTAAAGTTGACTATACGGCCCATACAGTTACAGTATGACTTGGTAGTTTTGAATACTAATAAATCCAAAACTATACAGTAAAAATATACAGATCTTTGTGGGGTAATAGTACACCTCTAGTAGAACAAAGGGAAAGTGGTGTGGGCCTGGAACTATGCACCAAAGTCAAGTTATTGATCATTAAAGTTGACTATACGGCCTATACAGTTACAGTATGAACTGGTAGTTTTGAATACTAATAAATCCAAAACTATACAGTAAAAGTACACAGATCTTTGTGGGGTGATAGTACATCTCTAGTAGATCAGGGGGAATGTGGTCTCAGCCTGGAACTATGCACCAAAGTCAAGTTATTAATGATCAAAGTTGACTGTATTACAGTATGACATGGTAGTTTTGAATACTAATAAATCCAAAACTATACAGTAAAAATATACAGATCTTTGTGGGGTAATAGTACATCTCTAGTAGAACAAGGGGAAAGTGGTCTGAGCCTGGAACTATGCACCAAAGTTAAGTTATTAATTATAAAAGTTTCACAGTATGACATGGTAGTTTTAAATACTAACAAATGCTTAATTTTACAGTAAAAGTATACAGATCTTTATTAGGCGACAGTTTTTCTATATATGCAATAGTTTGTTTCGTATTTTTCAATATTTTGAACAGACCAGACGTGTCGCTATGAAAAGAGAAAGTCGCGACGAGCGTGTTTTGTGCTCTGCTGTAAAGCGCGTAATACGGGCGCAAGACGTTTCTGAAGCGCGGCTGGCTGAACGACGGATGAACGAACGACGGCTCACTTGACCGCAGTGGGAAGCTTTACGTCCCAGACAAAGTTTTTCCCAGAGTATTTTGCGCCGGTTGCCATTTGTGCGGACTGAGCGGATCCTCTCTCTCTCTCTCTCTCTCTCTCTCTCTCTCCTGCCAGTTGATCCTCCATATCTCGTCGGCTCCGCCTAGCTCAATCCAGACCTGATGATCAGCAGCCGGCGTCACATCGACCCGCTGCACGGAACACGACGATGGCTGCGGATGCAGGCGGAGCCCGAGCTGTTTTCCCGACGGTGGGTTCGACTGCTGGGACCGGATCTGATGCGACGGCCGATGAGCACGTCCCGGTGCCCACGAGCCTGTTTGCGACGTGGGAGGTCGAGCGGTCCTCCCCGAGCTGTGTGCCCAGGTAAGAGGCTGAGCTCCATGGCAACGGCTCTCATGACGTATCTGTGTTGACACAGTTTAGTAGGAACAACAGCCCTGACAGATGTTTGCTGTCGTGATGTCTACCTATGTATATATGCTCAGGAGGAGGAGGACTGGCCCTGGATCAGCAGCTTCAGGTGTGCACTGATGACATCACACATGATGTTAAGTTGACTGGGCTAATGACAGATTATCCCCCAGTGATCCTCAGGAAGCAGGAAGCTGGTGTCCCAGCATATGGCATTAAGTCACGTCAGGTGGGATCAGGTCATATCAGGTCACAGCGGGGCACGAAGATGCATCCTCTGAAAACTTTAACAGAAAAGGTTTTATTGCACATTGCACACACAGCAAAGTAAAGCTTTATTTCCCCCTCTCTCTTACTACAATATCAGCGGTTTGAGGTAATGAACGTCCGTGGCGGCATCGCTGTCTCAGCTGATCCGTCTCTCCGTGTGCTCACTTCCTGCAGGCTGTGCAGTCTGACTGTGAGGAAGCTGATGGTTCTGAGGGACCTGGGCCGAGAGCTCGGCTCCATCGTCATCGCTGTGAAGATCCAGGTCTGACACTGCTCTCAGATCAGCTTGTGGCTGTGTCCTGCTTCTGAACTGAACTTCACCCTGTTGACAGATCTGTGCAGAGATTTAACAGGACTAGACCAATGTACAGCTACAGCTGTAAGTTACCATCAGCCATTAAAGCTAGTGATGGAGCAGGAGTCCACCTGCTTCTTAGTTCTTCTTAGTGCCACGTGTTAACTGCAGCTTGAATTGATCCAGACGACTCAGTCCGTTTCTATGTGTCTTGTCATGATTTAACGTTGATGAGGATCTGATCTGTCTTCACATTTGCCTCTCAGGGCTCTAAGCGAACTCTGAGGTCCAATGAGTACCTTGTGCCGCCTGACGGCATGATGGAGACAGACCTGGAGCTCAGCTTCTCGCTGCAGGTAAACACATGTAGTTCATGTGTGACAGCTCGGGAGGTTCTGGTGGAGTGTCTGAACTGTGAACTCTAGATGATTCCTGCTGTTCTGCTGTTGTAGTATCTTCACTTCCTGAAGCGAGATGTGAACCGTCTGCACGTGATGCTGCAGAGGAGGAAGACATACAGGAACAGAACCATCCTGGGCTACAAGACCCTCGCTGTGGGCGTCGTTGACATGGCCGAGGTCCGACAGTAACAGTAGACGTCTTTGGTGCAGCCGTGAACAATAGAAACACGTCCCTGTGTCCTGTCCCAGGTGATGCAGCATCCGATGGACAGGGCCCACATCCTCTGTCTCCATAGCAACCGAAAGGATGCTTGTCTGCCTGCGGCCGAGTTGATCGTCCTTTCTCTGTCCAGTCAGCCGGTCGAACAGGAGGACGCAAGCAGTCACGGTGACAAGAAGAGCGGGGCTCCAGGTAGGAGACCCGAGGTCTGCCCGACGAATTAACTGTGTAAAGCAGACCTGAGATCTGAAGAGGAGGAAGCTCGTGAAACAATGGCAAAAACAAACACAAATACACAGAGCAGACAAACACAAACAGAAAGAACTGAACAACTTCCTGTTGTCTTGGCAACAGACCAGACTCAACTGATCTGTGTTTCAACAGATCATTTTCCTGATGTGGAAAATAACTGGGAGGACGATGACAGCTTCTCCTCCGAACAGGAAGGAAGTGATGACACAACCCGGCCTCAGGTGATTGGCAGCTCCCACGGGTTTGTTCTGGTTCACTTACGCCACCTACGTAGAACCGCTGGTGTGACGGGGGCTAAGACACTGAGACACAATAGATTAGATTAGTGTCCCTGAAGTGACAGTGACCTTTGACCCCAGGGAGACGCCAACGTTTACGTCACTGTTCCTCGCTGTGCTCAGGGTGAGTTTGATGACAATGTTCGGGGAAAGACGAAGACATCCCGCAGGACTCAGGTCCTAGCGAGTCCAAGCTGCACTTATCTCAGACTGGATTCAGATCCACAGCTAATGTCTGGATTCTCCGTCGTCCAGCAGCCAAACTTCAAACAGAAGTTTTCAGCTCTGTTAAAAAACAGATTCAGAGTAAGCGATGAGGTTCGTTCCCAGCTGCGCCGCAAACACTGTCAACCCCTCTAAACGTAGCAGTCAAGCTCCCAGCTGATCAGCTCGTGTGCTGCAGGTTCTGAACTTGGACCCGGTGGACCAGGAGCCGGAGGCTGAAGAAGACCTGGACCTCCTATACCACAGCCTGGATAGTTACAATCTGAGCGACAGCGGCCCCGAACTGGACGACAGCGACAGCATCGTGAGCACGCCCAAACCTAAACTCAGGT
>NC_040881.3:598485-745985 GCF_900634795.4 Betta splendens
TGTCTCCCTGTCTGTCTGCCTGTCTGCCTGTCTCCCTGTCTGTCTGCCTGTCTGTATGCCTGCCTGTCTGTTTTTCTGTCTGTCTGTCTGCCTGTCTGTCTGCCTGCCTGCCTGTCTGCCTGCCTGTCTCCCTGTCTGTCTGCCTGCCAGCCTGTCTGTCTTCCTGTCTGTCTGTCTGTCTGCCAGCCTGTCTGTCTGCCTGTCTGTCTGTCTGCCTGCCTGCCTGTCTGTCTGCCTGTCTGCCTGTCTGCCTGTCTGTCTGTCCATCTTACCAACGCCACTGTTTCCGTCTCTTCTCAGTACCTGTCAGAGGTTCTGTTGGACCAGCCCATCGTCTGCACCACCTCTTCAGCCGATGTCCAGGCCGCTTTCAACGCTATCGTTGGCCGCATCCAGAGATTGTGAGTCGCTCAGAGCTGTGTCACTGATGTTGTGCGTTTGTGTGTTAACGTGTGACGTGTCCTGCAGCTGTAACCGTAACTCCCAGACTCCGCCCACAGTGAAGGTGGCAGTGGGCGGAGACCCGAGCTACCTCAGCACCGTGCTCAGCTGCTTCGTGGAGCAGCTAGCCAGCAGGACGCCCGACTGGCTGGGCTACATCTGTTTCCTGATCCTGCCCGTCGGTATGCACCTTATCGCTCGCAACCCAGCAGAACCTTCCCATGATGCAGTGTGTGCTGTCCCCTCAGCAGGAGTCCACCCGCTGGCCAGGAACCTGGGCTTCCTGGACGCCAGGTTCAGCAGCCTGTTCCTGGACGCCGGCTGGAGGAAGCTGTTCGGGCACCAGGAGCCGCCTCCTCAGGGTCGGACCTCGCCGGACAGAGCCGCGTTTGACACCGTTAGAGGTCAGAGGCTAACAGATGATCGGTCCGGTTGGGTTCTGCTCTGTTACTGTGTCCTCTGCCACAGATACTGTAGGAGTTGCAGCCCGAGTGTCTCAGTACTTGGCTGGAGCTACTGTTTCCCACCTGTGTCCCATCTCAGAGGCCATGCTCACCTGCAAGAGGTGTGTTCCTACCTCAACCCAGGACTCAGAACCCAGAACCGTCAACCTTCTTTTATCCATAATGATGTAACTGTTCATTCTTGCAGTTGCGAAGATGACTCCTGTCAGAAGTTTGTTCCATTCATTGGGGTAAGAAATATTATGAGTTTCTGCTTCAGGTACTTTCACTTTTACTTTACTGCTGAGTACTGCTTCTTGTCCATTCAGACGGTGAAGGTGGGCCTTGTGGAGCAAAGCTTTGTGACCACCTCAGGTGAACTGGACCTGTTTGGACCCGTCTGTCACATGATAGGTCTTCAGTAAACTGACCCATGTCCTACTCCCTCCACAGTGGACTCTGATGACATCATCCTGGGCCCCCCGCCCTCCCAGACCGGAGCCCCCATCAGCACAGCCTCCACTCCTCTGGCCTCACCCTCCTGCAGGTGGGTCCTGTCCTGCCTTTGCCTTTTAAGGCAACGATGAGAGTTCTAACGGGTCCTGTCCCAGAGCAGCTGTCCTGCGGAGGTCATGGGTCTGCAAGTGGACTACTGGAGCGGGCAGGGAGGAGGAGGAGGAGGAGGAGCCGACCGCAGGAAGGAGGTGGTGAAGAACACTTTGAGGAGCAACGTGTGTTGCCTGCAGGTGTCGAGGATCAGCGGAGAAGACCTGCTGAGCATGACGGTGGTTACCAGAGAAAAGAACAAGAAAGGTGAGGAGCAGGGTCCACAGGGCCGTGTAGTGATGATGATGATGATGATGATGATGAGGTTGATGAAGGTGCGTCCATCAGTCATGTTCCTCAGTAAGAAGACGAAGGAGAAGGAGACAGAGTCGAGGAGTCATCTGATTGAGGGAATCAGCAGGTTGATCTGTGCGCCCAAACACCAGCACACACTGACAGGTAAAACACACAACACACACACACACACACACACACACACACACAAATACGCGCTGACAAGTAATACACAAACACGCTCACACACACACACACACGCACAAACACACACACACATGCGTGCGCTAACAGGTAATACACAAACATGCTCACATATACACACACACACACACTCACACACACGCACTGACAGGTAATACACACACACACACACACACACACCCACTGACAGGTAATACACACACGCACAAACACACACACACATGCGTGCGCTAACAAGTAATACACAAACCTGCTCACATACACACACACACACTCACACACACGCACTGACAGGTAATACACACACACACACACACACACACACACTCCCACACACACACATACACACACATGCGCGCTAACAGGTAATACACAAACATGCTCACACACACACTCACACACTGACAGGTAATAAACACACACACACACAAACACACACACACACACACACACACACACACACACACAAACACACACACACACGCTGACAGTGTGGTGGAAATTTTCCATAAAGAAGCAGATGAGAGAGTTGTCCTTTTGTGCCATTTATTGAAATAATAAAGAAAATAAAAATAATGGGGAAAGCAAATAAAAAGCATGGATGTTGATCGTGCACATCAACAAACCAAAAACCAGCTGGGGAGATCAGTGCACACACCACGAAGGTGTGATGCAAAGAGCCCACGATCCTCAAGTTGCTTCTGCCTTTTAGCTTCTCTGTCCGACTAGGGTGGAATGTCTTTCTAACCCAATCAAATTACATGCACCATCTCCTCCCTGTCGCAGTGTGTGTGAAGATTTTTACTTTCTCACACCTGCATTGCTGACGTCCAACTATCTGTGAGAAAGGAGCACCAAGTCTCAACAGACAGAGACACAACTCCCCGACCTTGGGTTTGGGAGCTAGAGTTGAGAGTCCATCAGGCAGAGACAACCATTGAACAATCTAGGTGAAATGTCAAATGCATACAGTAAGACAAAACATAAGATATTAATTGCAGAACATAAGTCATAAATCGTATAATAACTGCATGGAAATAAGGAAGACACAATTTTTCCCATAACAGACAGGTAATACACAAACATGCTCTCACACACACACACACACACACACACACACACACACACACACACACACACACACACACACACACACACACACACATGCTGACAGGTAATACACAAACATGCTCACACACACACACACACACACACACACACACACACACACACACACACACACACGCTGACAGGTAATACACAAACATGCTCACACACACACACGCTGACAGGTAATACACAAACATGCTCACACACACACACACACACACACACACACACTGACAGGTGCATTTATTGTATTTCAGTCTCCATCGATGGAGTCGAGTGGAACGATGTGAAGTTTTTCCAGCTCGCGGCTCAGTGGCCGACTCACGTCAAACACTTTCCTGTTGGGATCTTCGGCTACAACAACAAACCCTGAACCTCCTCCTGCTCCTCCTCTCCTCTTCATGACTCCTCCCACATGATGTTGCTCCTCCTCTCCACTTAATCAAGACCAGATTTACCTGATGTGATTAGACTCATCGACTGGACACCTCGCTATAAAAGCACCGCCACAGGATGAAACATGAGTCAACAGGAAACTTCTTCATTTCAATTCAATTAAATTTTCAATTCAATTTTATTTATATAGCGCCAAATCACAACAAAGTTATCTCAAGGCACTTTACAAAGTAAGGTTTAAAGCCTCACACAACTAAACCCAACAAATCCCACATACAGCAAGCATTTAATTTGACAGCAACAGTGGAGAGGAAAAACTCCCTCTCTAACGAGGAAGAAACCTTCAGCAGAACCAGACTGGATGTGGGCGGCCATCTGCCTCGACCGGTTGGGGTGAGGGGATAGAGAGATAGAAAAGCACAGCAACAAGCAACAACAAGCAACAACAGAGCACAGGCAGTACGGTTGAACCAGAGATTGGATAGAGGCAGGATGGTTGGATCCGCAGCTGCCCATCACAGACACCAAGCTTTGAGTCCAATGACACCTGTAGGTGAGGAGAGAGAGGGGGGGAGAGAGAGAGAGAGCGGGAGAGAAGCACAACTACTGGAGAGAAAAAGGCAAGGTTAGTTAAACATGGGACAATGATGGGAGGTTATTGGACAGAAGAGGTAGAAGTAAACAGAGGAGCTCAGTTCATAAATGAAGTCCTCCAGCAGTCTATGTCTATTGCAGCTTAACTAAGAGATGGGTCCTGTGACTAACAATCATTGCCAGTGACCTGAACCATCAGTATCTATAAGCTTTATCAAAAAGGATGGTTTTAAGCATGATCTAAAGGTGGCGAGCGTGTCAGCTTCTCGAACCTAAAGAGGGAGCTGGTTCCACAGGAGAGGAGCTTGGTAGCTAAAAGCTCTGCCTCCCGTTCTACATTTAAACACTCTAGGAACCACAAGTAGCCCAGCACTCTGATAACGAAGTGTTCTGCTGGGAGCATAAGGAACTATGAGGTGTGGTGGAAATTTTCCATAAAGAGGCAGATGAGAGAGTTGTCCTTTTGTGCGATTTATTAAAATAATAAAGAAAGGATAAAATAAAAATAATGGGGAAAGCAAATAAAAAGCATGGATGTTGATCGTGCACATCAACAAACCAAAAACCAGCTGGGGAGATCAGTGCACACACCACGAAGGTGTGATGCAAAGAGCCCACGATCCTCAAGTTGCTTCTGCCTTTTAACCTTTTTCCCTGGACCTGGTGGAATCTCCTTATCACACTGTGGGTGAAGATGTTCATATTACACAGGGAATAAACAAGGCTACAGCCTTGGGTCTGGTGAGGCATCAGACAGAAAGGAGCCAGAGCCCAGGGTTAAAAGGCAGACTCAGGCCATGAACAATCGGTCACCTTGAGAGGGAGATAGATTGTCTGTCTGAGAATGTTCAGTTCTGGGTCTAATCAACAAGTACAGAATGCATGGTCACTATGCAGAGTCAGAAATGAACCCAAAAGCATTAAAGTACAATTTTTCCATTACAGAGGTCTTTAAGATAAGAAGGAGCTTTATCATTGAGTACTTTGTAGGTGAGTAGGAGAATTTTAAATTCTATCCTACATTTTACAGGCAACCAGTGCAGAGAAGCTAATGTAGGAGAAATGTGATCTCTCTTTCTAAGTCCTGTCAGAACTCTGGCTGCAGCATTTTGAATGAGCTGTAGGCTTTTTAAGGAGCTGTTAGGACATCCTATGAGTAAGGAGTTACAGTAGTCCAGCCTAGAGGTAACAAATGCATGAATCAGTTTCTCTGCATCGCTCTGAGAGAGGATGCTTCTGATTTTAGCTATATTTCTAACATGAAAGTAGGCGGTTCTGGAGATTTGTTAAATGTATGATGTAAAAGAGAGATCCTGGTCAAAGATGACACCAAGGTTCCTCACAGTAGAATCTGAAGCTAATGTTATGCCATCCAGGGTGGCTATCTGACTCAATAGTGTCTCTCTGTGAGTTTTAGGCCCAATAACAAGAATTTGGGTTTTATCTGAATTTAGTTGAAGGAAGTTTTGGGACATCCAGGATTTGATGTCTTTTTAATAACTTTGAAGTTGACTAGTTGATCTCTCTCATTTGGTTCCAAAGACATATATAGATGAGTATCATCTGCATAACAATGAAAATTTATAGAATGCTTCCTAATAATCTCACCTAGAGAAGACTGGACCAAGCACAGAACCCTGTGGTACGCCATAGCTAATCCTTGTTCATGTGGAGAATTTCTCATTTGCATGAACAAACTGGAATCTGTTCTTACAGGCATGTTCAATCAATAGGTAAATACATACCATAAATAAATACAAAACAAAACCCAAATGAATGAATACATAAATCTTTAGCAAATTATTAAATGAGGAGAAAACATAAATATACATCCTTGTCCACTGCTGGTTAGGGAGCAGCAAAACCAACCTCCACCTGTGGGGGCGATAACAAGGGGTTTAGTGTATTGACAGAAAAAGAAGTAGAAGAAGCAGTTGACAAGGGTATAATAAAAAAACTCAAACAAAAAGACACATTTTTTGTAATCTATAAGAAAGTACACTGACCGCGTGTCATTTTACAGACAAGAAGGTGCATATACAAGTCTTCTCTAGGTGAGATTATTAGGAAGCATTCTATAAATTTTCATTGTTTCAGGCTTTTGAAATGTTTGTGTTTGTCAAAATTGAGGTAAAAGTTTAGTGAAGTGATGTTTATTGTTTTTTAACGGAAAAGAGTCAAGGAGCATGCATCCAATGACATCTGTTGAACTCACTCTGATCATAAAAGCCCAGTTCGGTATGCCACCCCACGATTTGAATTGGCCACCCCATTGACAGTTTTCTGGGGATGCCACTGCGCGTCCACTTTCATGTCGGACCACTTTAATTTTTTTATTCCCTGCAGCATTAACACCTGCACACGGTCCCGCTCAGCTACTGCGCAGATGCAGACTTTGTTTAAATGAATTAACAGATTTATATGGAGGAGTCTGCTGCTCATTCACCTGCGCTTAATTCTAGGTTGATTGGTAACTAGGAAACTAGGAAACATGCGTGGATTCGTACTTAGTAGAGATTGATACATCCGGAATTTTTTTAAATTTGAACTCTCACACAAGCTGTTTGATTCCATGAGACTCAGTTTAACCTAAAGTGAGCCACAGACTTTTTCATGTTTCTGAATCGATCTATTCGCTGCCACACACAGTGGCAGTTTAAGCTGAGTGCCCAGTGGTCCTCAGCTCCAGTCACAGCTGGTTACCTGAGTCTGGCTGGGTCAGAACCTCGGTAGGCCACATGACTGAGCAGCTTTGGACCAATCAGAGACAAGAGGAGAGACGACATCACTCGCTGCTCTTTAATACACAAAGCAAGGACACTGCATTCACCAGTCACACAACGAAACAGGTCCTCACTGCGGTGGCTCAGGCCCGGCTCAGCAGAGTCTGTGGAGTCCAAACTCTTCTGTTCCTAAATAAATTCAGTGCACAAAACTATGCAGGTGCAGTCGTCTGTCACCAGCTGCCACGTCTTAACCTCCTCCAGCCAGCTGTTTGCACGCACTCCTGTGGTTGTGGTTTAAAGTCCATGCAAAACTAAATGAAACTCTACTTAAAGGACAGAAGAAGTAGAAGAAGTCTATGAATGTGTGGGAGGTTCAGTGCAACGTGGACTTGGACATGGAAGCTTGAAACCTGTGAAGACTGTGGAAACATCTGGACTTTTTAAACAACCATGTGTCCATGATGTTCAGAGCCTGTTACTCAAAAACCACATAGCTTTAATGACATAGACCTTCACCTGGGCCGGATCAGAACCCGGAAAGGCAGCGGGAACAAGCTTTGGTCCCGTGTCCACAGGACACCAGCAGGTTACGCATAATTTCAGGAACCTGCAGCTGAGTTTGGACCTTTAGGAATTAATCAGGCCTCATACATTACAAACTACAGATGAATTATACAATTTACAAGAAGTTGCAGACAGACAGAAAACTTTCAGAACCCTTGAAAAAAAATGACCCGTTCACTCCTTCAAACCCTTGAACAGGATTCCTCATACATCCAGCAGGATTCCCCAGAACCTTGGGGTTCTACCGCCTGCAGCCCCTCAGACGCTTCAGAAGCCCTTTATATGGCAGTTGGCCTCCAGCGAGGAGAAGACTATGTACATCAACCACAGGCTGAAGAACAAACTGGTGGTGAGGATCTTTGGGACTCTGGGTCCACCGAGTTCTCCGCCAATCTCAGGTCGGCGGCGGTAAATAAGGACGGCGATGCAGACGAAGGCAAAGATGGTGAAGAGCGTGACTGAGAAGGCCAACGTGCCCGGGTCCACCTGGAACTCCTGGCCCTTGGAGTAATGGTAGATGGCGGCGATGGACCAGGCCACGCCGATGCCCAGGAACACGTTCACAGCGTTGCTCCCGGTCACGTTACCGATGGATGCGTCAGCATACTGGTCCTGGATGGCAGCGACCTTACTGGCAAACGTGTCTGATGGAGAAAGAAAGACAACAGTTGACGCGTGAGAGGACTGGTGATCGTTCACTAAGTGCTGGGACGGATGGTGTCACACCTGGCACTGAAGTGCCCAGAGCCACAAACACCACAGCAGTGACGGAGTCCTTGAGGCCAACGGTGCAGCCGAAGTGCGATGCCAGGTCCCCGATCACGGCCGTCAGAAGGCCGATGACGCAGATGGAGACCACGAAGCAGGCCCAGCCACTCCAGTAGTCGGTGGGAGGCACGAAGGCGAACAGCAGCTTCCAGAAGACGGTCAGGAAATGCATGACGTAGTCGAAACAGGAGGGCGGCTTCTCCTCACCACACTCATCACTGTCGTCGTCATCACCTGAGAAACAGAAGGAGGAGGCTCTGATTAAGGAGCTGTCGTTGTACAGGTGGAACAGACTGGGCTCAGAGACATTACCGGATCCGACCGTGACGGCCTCCACGAACTGTTCCCTCCAGCTGTTGGTCCCGATCAGCAGCGCCAGGTTGGTCTTCTTAATGAGTTTGTCCACAGTGCTCTGAAAGACAAGAGGGAGACAGTGGGTTGTCTGATCATTGCTCTGTCCTGGTGGTGGGGCCTGTGACCTTTGACCTCCCCCACTTCACATGATCTGATTGGAGAGCTGTAGCTCAGCCTGTTTCCTTCCCAGTTGGTCATCTGATGATCGATCCGCTGCTCATACAGGTGACTTTTACCTGAACATGTTCCTAACGTACTAGTTTGTACTCTCACTTTGAACTCGTACGACTCCTCTATGATGACTTCCAGCTTCACGTGTTCTCCCAGCACTGGCCGTCCCATCTCTGCAACTCGCCGTTCCTCCGCTTCCTTCTGGGTCAAAGCCTCACTGGTGTCCTCTGAGAGAGAGAGTTCGTGGGTCAGACAACATGAATGATGGTACATACAGCACATCTAAAAAAGGAGCAAACAGGTGAAGAACCGTCATGGCGCTTCACCTCTGATGACGGTGGCGAAGGCAGCGGCGTGGTCTCGTCCCTGGACCTTCCTGTACACGTCTTTGCCTGAACAGAAAGGGGTTCTACTGAAACCAAATGATTTCAGGTGATGGTTTGGTGCCATGAGGGGAAGCAGACAAGCAGAATTGTTGTTTGCATGTCAGAGAGATGGATGTTTAGTGTGTTTGGCGAGGCGTGACCCCACAGGAGGAGGCAGTTAGTAACATGTGTCAGGCAGAACAAACCCTTGGTTCCATGTGGAACCAGGAAGAAGCGGGAACCAGGAGGTCTGTGATTTAGATGCCACTGGTGATCCAGCTGTTCTACTGTGACATTCAAGTGCTGCATCTCTGTTATGGGACACGTTGTTGCTTTAGGTGTCTGAGCACCTAAAGCAACAACGTGTGCCTCGGAGGAGTCTTACCATAAAGCTGCTTGTCTATCATGAAGCAGCACAAACAGAGAGAATTAGCTGAGGAGCAACAGTCAGTGTAGCACTGATGGATGGAACGGAGGCAGGTCACATACCTGTTTTCACGAGTCCACCTAGAAACCCAAAACAACCAGTCAGAGCTGCTGGTTCGCTATGTGCAACATTAATGATGCAATAACGAAATGACACCAGAGACAGAGACGAAGTGAAGAGTCAGGAAATGAGGCACGGAGCCACTCACCAACTTCTTGAAGCAACATAGCTGAAGAGGAGACGCAAGTGGGAATAATGAAAGGAAGAAGATAAAGAAACTGAGTTCAGGTCATGTAGAAACCACAGATTAGCTTAATGTTCCATGTCAACGTCTGTCTACGTCACATTAGTCAGGTTTGATGTCACAGGGTTAAACACACCAGTAACGAAGCCGTCCTAACGAACCAACAGAGGTTAAACATCTGACCATCTGAAAACAAGTGGTTGGGTTGATGTTAGCACAACTGTTGGGCCTGTCTGACCCGCCCCAGCTTGGTGCAGTATCCTAACCTGGCTGACACAGGCCATGCTCCCATGGCATTCCAGCCTGACCTGAACCCGTCTGGGCCAGAACTGACCACGGGTGAGTCTACAATCCCCAGAATAAGCAAGACGATGGTTCAGCTGAGGAAGGTGTGAAGGAGCGACAGCAGCAAGAGTCATGCAAAGTAAGTGGACCAGAGTTCAAAGGTCACTCCACACCTGTCCATCTCCTGTTCCAACTGGGCTCCTGCAGCTCTACGTAGAAGTTGGCCTGCTTATCATACTCCTCATGGTCAATTATTCTAACAGTTACCATTTTCCTGGAAAACACAGTGGGGGGGGGGGTCAGATGTCAGAGGTCAGGGGTCATGCATTAGTTCAGGGACACACTCTTGCAGGCTGCTCACGCCCTTCAGGTGCTCAAGGTTAAAGTCACAGTGACAGTCATGATCAGGCCCAAACCGTCAGAGCAGACATGTTCCGTAAAACCCAGCTCAGGCTCTAGACCTCCTGCAGTTTGGTTTGTCTCCTGCTGAGAGAACTGCTGAGCCGTCTATGGCCCGAAGACCCCCCACGGCTCTGCTCTGAGCCGCAGCGAATCACTGTGAATTTAACTGTCAGGTATGTGTTTAGACACAGGGGTCAGAGGTCATTAGTGACACAGGACACAGGAAGGGTCCTCCCCCACCTTTCCTCTCACTCATCTCCAGTAGCTGAGGTTCTCCCATCTCTAGGAAGAAGTTCTTGTTTTTCTCATATTCTTCATCATCGATTATATTGATCTGAATAGTTTTACTGAAACACAGAGAAACACAGAAGGAAAGGTTGCAGCAAGAGACGTGCACATGTAACAAGAGCTGAACAAAGCAAAAGTCACTTTAATCTGGTCCAGCGCCTGAGACCTGTTCTGACCCAGTTCAGAACTGCACCCAGTTGTGTTTAGCTGCTTATGGTGTCATGAATATTTGATGACAAACTTCTGCTCTTTGTGCCTCGGGGTTCTAGAGCCAGGCTTTGTAGGCCAGAACTGGTGCCAGCATCAAGGAAACAGAACCTCGCCTTCAGCCATTGGCCCATTTATGTAATATGAGCCGACTGACAGATCAGACGAATCAGGATTCAAGGAAAAGAAGCATTTCGAAAAATGTGTATAGTAAAAACAAGAGTTGTTGAGTTGAATGAATCTAAATCTGTGCTGATTTGTTTCTGTTGATCATTCATGGATTTGCTGAAGGACTTGGGTCCAGATAAGTGGAAATGATTGGAAAGCTGTCCAGAACCAGGAGTTTATCGCTGTTCTCTGTGGTGCAGATAAAGATGCATGTGGGGGGTGAGCTGGCAGCCTCCCGGCTCCCGGCGCTGCACTCGTCTGCTTTATGGGCAGATAGCGCGACGATGAGCAGGATTCTGCCGCCGAGCGCGCGCCGGCCTAATAAGGAAGAGAGCCGAGGGCTGTTTATCTGCAGCTGAAGCCCACACGGTCCACAGTGGGTCTGACTGATCCCTGCAGCCTGTCAACAAGCAGTTCGACCCAGACGTCCACAGCAGAGATGCAGAGACGATCGGGACTGGTCTGAGATCAGTTAGAGCCAGGCAGCAGGATGAGCTGTTACTGTGTCCGGTTGTTATGTAGCATGAGATAAGGTGTGATGGAGCAAAGGTTCCTGAAGGCGGCTCCACAGCTGACGCTCTGTACTGAAGATGGGGTGAGGAAGGCAGCTGAGCTACATGGGACTGGTTTGTGCATCGTGTGGCCGTCAGTGATGTGAGATGCTGTGGGGCTGGATGTGAGCCGCTGCTCTGTCTATATAAGGCTCCTTCACCAGCTCATCCTGCTGAATGCAGGCCAGCGTCCTCATTAATAAACGGAAACAAAGGAGCACGACACCGTTTCCATTTCAACGCGTGTTTATGCTCCGGGAGTAAACGTGTTGTCATGTCATTCCTGCTGCCACAGACATGGAAGGAAGCTATAAAGAGCCTAAAGCGAGAGAGCAGCAGCGCTGGGAAGAAGCGACAGCTGCTGGAACCACATCCCAACTAAATTTAAAGACAATGATTGAGGTAAAAGCCCACCAAACCTTGTTAGCCCTATTAGCATGTGGGCTAACAAGGCTGGAGGGAGCCCAGCTTCTGATCCCACCTGTCAGCTCAGGTGGGAATCAGCTTAGACCTCCCATGATGCAGCGCTGCACCTTTTCTGCCATTCACCACTACAGGAAATCTGCACTTACAAGATCTCGTCGTTGTCGAACTCTAGAACTCCGTGCGTGTCTTCGAAGTCCTCTCCGCCGCCCTTAGCGGTCCCCTCTATGGTCTTGTACGGCACCCTCACCACGCCACGGGCCCCGGAGGTCCGGATCACCTTCACCTCCATCACACCGATGCTCTCGCTCACCGTCACCACCGGCTCTGCGAACGAGAAGATCCCAGCGTGGTCGTCGTCAAAGATGGTGACGGTGGCTGTGCACGGCAGACCTAGACCCGCAGGGGTGTCCACGTGGTTCTGTTCCGTGTCGTCTGACGCGACCTTCACGTTGCTCAGGTGAACCAGGAAGTGTTCGTCTTCCTCAAAGATGTCATCGTCTATTATGTGGATGCGGATCTCCTTCTCGGTCTCGCCGGGCTGGAACGTGATGGTGCCTTCAGTGAAGGCGTAGTCCGACCCGGCGTTGGCGGTGCCGTCCTCGGTGCGGTAGTCCACAGACACGGTGCTGGTGAGGTCCCCGCCGCGGCGCACCACGTTCAGGGCCACGCTGCCACAGTTCTCCAGACACTGGTAGGCGCTGGGCTCGAAGAAGACCCTGGAGGAGGAGTGGCTGAGCTGGCAGCACAGCTGGTGCTGGGCCGCTCTCCGGGCCTGGTCGGCCGCATGCCTCTTCAGCACGTTGCCGGCTCCCGTCATGATCCTGGTGGCCTGGCAGCGGTAGAAGGCCCGGCTCTTCTGCTGCTGGCTCAGGACGTGGTAGTTGGCCAGCTCTACCAGCTGCTCCGCCTCCTTGTCAGGATGCTTCTGCTTCAGCTCCTTCAGGATCCTGGACACCTCCCTGCGGGACTCGTCCTCGTCCAGCTCCTTCATGTCGGGGCCCGTCTCTCTGTCGGCGGAGTCCTGTTCGTGGGAGTGGAGCATTTTGCCTCCCATCTCCACGTCGGCTTTCGAGGGACGCTCTGGGTCTCCCTCGGTCTCGATGATCACTCCCTTCCGCTTCCCTGCTCTGTATCGTTTGTACATGTATTTGTAGAACAGCAGCCGGCGGTCGGCCACGTAGGCAAAGCCAACGCAGATGGGAAAGAAGAAGAGTGTGAGCAGCCCTTCCCAGATCTCAACCACACCCGGGGAGAAGACGGCCAGGATCAGGTAGAGCCAGGTGTAGGCGAAGACGCTCCAGGCGGCCGTGACGAAGAACACGCGCAGGTGCTTTACTTTTCTGCTCTCACCTTCGGGAATCACTGACACACATAGGCCAATGATGACGAACATGTTGAAGGCAGCACTTCCCACGATGGTGTTGGGCCCCAGCTCCCCGGCGTTGAAGTTGTGACCACAGACCTCCACGACTGACAGCAGTATTTCTGGGGCGGAGGAGCCCAGAGCCATGAGGGTCAGGTTGGAGACTGTCTCGTTCCAGATGCGCACCGTGGTGGTGACCTTCTCTCCGTTGGGCTTCTTAATAGTGATCTGCCTCTCCTGGGAGGTGATGACCTCTATGGATGCCATGAAGCGGTCGGCAATGATGGACACACCCAGGAACATGTACGCCAGTGCCACGAAGTACACCACGGCCCTGGCGACCCGGTCGCTGAGCGCCGGGTGCTCCGGCTTCCACACGGGCAGGATCACGCCCTCAATGCAGTCCGTGCTCCCTCCGCATCGGCTGAGGTTGCTGAACGTTGAGTTGGACCAGAGGCTCGGAGGAGATCCACCCGCCGCAGAGTACGACAGCTGAGCACAGAAGAGGCTCAGCAGCGGCAGCAGCCGCTCAGCGGAGAGAGGAGACGTCTGAGCTCGGCTCATGGTGGCTCATCAAACCTGCAGGAGGCAGAAGAGGCGTGAGAATGAGTGGAATGGCAGACCAACCAGTACCGGAGCCACCGAGGCAGCAACACACACAACAGGACCACGGACACAAGCTAAAAGAGAGGCCGCCCGTGGTTTCCTCCTCCGACGCTTGAACACAGCTCATACGTCTGGATTCAATCACAGGTAACAGAGAATCAAAGCATGTTGGTTTTTTACTGTTAATGTGTATAAATGAACCATTTATCCTTCTTTGACCTCATAAATCAGACTACAAACATCTTGTCTCAACATCTTTAGCTATAAATGAGCAGAGTCTTACCTGTTTCAGTTTCTGACAGAAAAAAAATGTGACCGTTAATGTCAGAGACGCAAGCAGCGTTTTCATCCTGCAGCGTCTGCGTCTCCTCTGAGACAACGAAAGGAGACGAGGAGCAGGAGCTGGAAGACTCCTCCCTCCCTCTCAGACCTCATCCTCCCTGAACCGGGACAGTGTGAGGGAACCGGAACCAGAACTGACACCAGAACAACCACTACTCCTGCTTACTGCTAGTACGACTACTGTGGACTGCGAGTACTACTACTGTATACTGCTAGTACTATGAATGTTTTTTAAACTTTTAGTGAAAGCCTGATAGCTCAGTTGGTACAATGTTGGCCTATGAAGGAGGAGGTGTGATGATCGACTCCTCACAGCCTTGTCTTTTATTTGGATATTTTGTAACGGTCCCTTTCTATTTTGTGCCACTCCCCCAAAAAATGTCCTTACGGCCCTGGTTCCTTTACAGTTCTATTTAGTACTTCATAGACTACTACCACAGCCACAGTGTGTGTGTGTGTGTGTGTGTGTGTGTGTGTGTGTGTGTGTGTGTGTGTGTGTGTGTGTGTGTGTGTGTGTGTGTGTGTGTGTGTGTGTGTGTATGTGTGCATAATATATATTTTATTATTATATGTTATTATACTATTATAGCATTAACATGCTATTGAGGTCATGAGTTTTTTTGTCACTCACAATGCTCCAAGGGATTGCTCCGGGGGTTGTGTGTTTGCTCAGACACATGAAAGATTGGAGGGAACATTGTGTAGGCTCCCTGGCTATGATGTTGTGGTACAGTTTACTAACCCTGTAGTGGGACACTACACCAGGTCTGATACACAAACATCTTAATCTTAGTCATTTACTATTTATAATCTTAGTAATGTCTGACTACGATGGTTGAGGTGTGGCATCGCATGTAAGAATTATTTAACTATGTGTATTATGTAAATAAGTATATATATATATATATATATATATATATATATATATATATATATATATATATATATATATATATATATATATATATATATATATATATATATATATATATATATAAGTATATGTATGTATTAGAATGAGCACTTTCTGTAATATTATTATTGTTATACTAACATAATTATTAAAATTATTCTAGTTAATGTGCTAATTCTGTGGCTTTAATTATTTGTTTATCTATATGTTATGATACGTTGTGGATTTTTTTTTTTTATAACACACACACACACACACACACACACACACACACACACACACACACACACACACACACTCACTCACTCACTCACTCACTCCACCAGGCCACCAAATCCAAGGCTGATCAGAAATATGCAAAAAGGACAATTCATAAACACAAATCCTTAATCAAAAGGAGTGTGTAAGCATTATATACTCTCGACAAAGCAAAACTGTTCATCACAATACAACACTGAGACCAGTACATGCTGTTTGTCAAACTGCAGGAGCGGATGGAAAAACTGAAGAAACTACTTCAACTAGTACTGTGATAAGATTACTACACTACTACACATTACTGCATCACTGCAACCTTAGTAGACAGAAACGTTTGGCCCAGTAACCATTAAAGTAATCATTACTTCGTTTACTCCATTTTTACTCCTCAGCAGCATCACAGTCCTTGTGTTCGGTACTTGGAGTCAAACTAAATCTACAAGCAGGCGACAGCACAACTAGCACATATAGACCAGGTCTCCGTCCCACAGCAGCACCGCCAGGATCCCAGGTTCTGCACTCACCTCCGGTCCTGACGCAGTGGCAGCAGACGAGCAGAGTGTGTTCAGGTCGGAGAGCTGTGTCCGATAACGGCTCTAAATTTAAGCTCTAAACATGGTAAACATGGCTGCAGAGGCGCTTATCGCCCGTCGCCCCGCGGCCAAGGCCATACAAGGTGTGGGACATCCAGCAGCTCCTCGTCCCCATCGGTGGGGAGATAACGGCAGCCTGATGACGCAGGAATGCACAAGCTCAGACACACACACACACACACACACACACACACAAACACACACACACACACACACACACCACTCAACCTTCACCGAGAGCAGGTGACCTTCTCACACCTGCTGACCCCACAAGTGAGGATGGAGGGTGAGGAGCTTGGTTGGTTCCTTTCCTGCACCAGATCTGGAGACATAACAGAACCAGACGGTTTAAGGAGATGCAGCATTGAGCTCCTACAGAACCCCAAAACACCACAGAACCAGGATGTGGTCAAGCCTTGGAGGGCGGAGGAACCGCTGCTCACCAGTTCCATTCACATGCTTGACTCTTATCCTGTCTGGCTGCAGCAGATTCTACTCACAACGAACAGGAACTGCCTGCTGCAGCTGCCCATTGGTCCAGTGGGCAGGTTCTGAATGTGGTTCTGTTCTGTGGGTTCCACGACAAACACAGTCACCTCTGTAGCTCAGCTCACTGTATTTCATGTAGGCCTGCAGTGCCTCCATGTGGTGACTGATACGCACATATATTGGGATTGGATCAGTACCAGCACAGTCCCAACAAGCTTTACCAGGTGTCAATCTGAAAACCTGATGCTAGACTGACAAGCTGTTATAAGGTCATTCCTACACAGGTGGTCCCATGCCAGAACCCGGTGCAGACCTGTGGCAGACACTGGGTTCTGGTATGGGACCACCTGTGTAGGAAACAGCTTGTCAGAGTCATTGGTGATCTTCTCTGGGTTCTGTCCTCGTCCTGCATTCACACCCTCTATTGCAGCCAGAACCAGGCCAAGTTCTGAGGCAATGGCTCACGTCCAGCTTTGCTTGTGTGTCACACTTGACGTCACGCATCTGTCAGGTCTGACTACATGCCCCAGACACACCCGGCCTGCATGTGCTGCACAAAGTACCGACTCTAAGGAAACCAAGCTTATCTCAGCACAGAGCCCGGTTCTACGTTGACACCAAGACGCGGGTAAGCCACTGCTTGTTACTCATTCATCTGTGAGACTGTTTCAAACTGAAACCAGGGAGGAAGGAGTCCACTCAGTTCATACCTGCATAGCTTAGCTTCTGGGAGTCGTGAAGCCGATGTGGGCCTGGTTTCCCCAGAGCTGAGAGACCAGCGCTGCTCCAGGTACAGTACGTGATGATGATGTGTGGAGATATTCACGTTGGCGAACTGGGTCCAGACCTCTTGACCCAGTGACCCATGGGCTGCCGACTCACGGCCCGGTTCTTCCCCTGGCAGCTCCGTGCTGATGATCTGCTGTAGCTTGGTGTCGTCGGCTCAGATTAATGTATTAAAGCCACATTCATTAATTATGCAGCTGAACTTGTTTATTCAGATGTGAGCTGCTTCCTGCTCTGTCAATCACAGAAAACCTGGGACGAAACTACTGAAGGTAATTAATCAAAGGGGAGGTCCAACCTTTAACATGCTCTGCTACATTATGCACTCACTGGGCCAAACCGGGCCTTAAACAGATGCTACCATAGATGACAGAACACTAAGCATCAGATCCAACTATTATAAATGTTTCTGGTTGTCAGGAAACTGCAATGTTTAGACAGCTCTCACTGAAAACTATAAAGAAGCTCAAGGCGCAGGATGCTTCGAGTGGGAAGGCAACAGAACCGCTCAAAGCAGATCCAACCGTGGAGGATCAGAAATGTTCTGCAGCAGGGGAGGTGACTAGAAGGGTTCTACAGAAGATGAAGAGGAAAGATCTGGAGCAGAGGTTGCCTGTCAGCACAGCAGCAGCAGCAGCAGCAGGTGAGTCACAGGAAGAGGAGAAAGTGACATCACAGCGGTTGCAGCTCCTTCACACTAACACTGCTTGTTCTTATGCTGTTTGATCCAGCACCGAACCCACAAGCCATCACAGAGTAGGTAACCAGATAACCGGTGATGATGATGATGATGATGAAGCTTGATTCTGACCTGGTGTCTGCCTCCAGATGGGAACATGGTGTGAAGGAGAGGAGAAAAACTGTTTCCAGTGTAAGAGAGTGTAAGTGTTACACCTGGATCGTCTAAGCCCAGCTGAGATGGTGTCAGGGCTCGGACCATTCCCACAGTAGAACATAGAAACATGTGAGAAAACGTCTAAACGAACGTGATAAGGACAGGAATTGAAAAAGTGAAGGCAGCAGCAGGAACAGGATGAGGGAAGGGCTGGAAGCATAATCAGTGTAAGGGAGGAAAGTTCAGTGAAGTCTTCATGAGAATCCTCGTCATGTGACCTGATGACGTCACCGCTGAGCAGCTAGGGGCTCTAAGGGAAGGCTTTTCATTTCTTTCCCTCCTGTGGTTCTACTGACACCTGCTGCTGACGTCAGCGGTGGGGCCCAGAGTGCCCAAAGGAAGCGGGTCTCTGGATCCGGACAGCGCTGAGCATCAGTTTGACGCTAACTTGCGGTTCTCTCCCGCAGACGCTCGTGAACTCACCATCGACACCAACACCCTGCACAAGAACCTGAGCGACGCCGACAGGAAGGTGACGGCGGTGAGAGAGGAGCGGCTGCTGCCCGACCACCCGCACAGGTTCGACGTGTACCTCCAGCTGCTGTGCGGCGCTGGTCTGACTGGTTTCTGCTACTGGGACTTCGAGTGGACCGGTTGGGTGGAGGTGTCGGTGAGTTACGCAGGAATCGGCAGGAAAGGAAGCAGCGACCACTGCAGGTTCGGATTTAATGCCCAGTCCTGGGTTTTGGAGTGTTCCGACTCCGGACCCAGCCGAGGCTATTCCGTCCGGCACGACAGCGGAAGGACGGCGCTGGCGCGTGGCTCCGTCTCGGGCAGAGCGGCCGTGTTCGTGGACTGTCCTGCCGGGACCGTGTCCTTCTACGAAGTGTCGTCTGACGAACTGACCCCCCTCCACACCTTCAGCACCACGTTCTCCGGACCCCTGTACCCGGGCTTCGGCCTGTTGTCTCCTGGTTCCTCTGTGTCGCTGAAAAGTAGCGGCGGCGCGTGATGTTTACGTGATTCCAGTTAAACAGATAGAGAATAGAGAGACGATTTGATTGACAGGTCCTGCTCTGTACTGAACATTCTCCTCCTGTGGAATGTTTTACATTCTGCTGCGTTATTGTCCCTTGTCCTTGATCCAGATTTGAGAAGTGCTCGTGTTCCTCCATCCTCCACAAATAACAGTCAGTCAGTCTGTCTCAGTTCATCCTTTCACTTTGCTTCCAAATGTCTTAAATTGCATTAAAATATACAACCTTGTAATCTAAAATAAACTTCTCCAAAGACTTGACAGAAAATCTGCTTATTTTCACAACGCCGTTTTATTTCTCTGACACACTGACCCCCCTCCGCACCGTCAGCGCTGGACCTTTGTCTCCAGGCTTTGGGTTTGGTGCATCTGGTTCCTTAGTGTAGAGAGAAGACTCATACCATGCTGATGTTTGGGTTGGTGAGAGGCACAAGCTTCATGGGGACAATAAAATTAGTTCAAACAGAGCTCAGTGTGAAAATATCTGGTTCTAACCTAGGTCCAGATTAGACTCCGAATGGAGGAATCCTACCTCTTGTACTATGTGTAGAAACCGGTGTGACACATGTTCATAGCTCTGAAATAAGACAACAAAGTCCTACTTTCAATTTCAGTCTATATTTGCACAGGGAAGCAATCTGTCTAGTGAAATTACATAGACATGCAAACGATTTCAACATATATGCAGGTGTGTCGTCATTGATAAAAAATAAAGTAGCATCAAATAAGATGAGTACAAGTCCAGATATAAAGTAGTAGTGAGTAGAAATACTCCCGTTACTTCCGCCGCTACCTGTTTATGGAAAGTTTGTGGCGAGTCGACCTGCCACCGCGGTGCATGCTGGGGGATATCGGGCAGGGTAGCAGTAGCCGGGGCTGACTCAAGCCACTGTGTCCCGTCTTGCGCCGTCAGGTGGACTCTGTGTGACCCTCCGTGGATCGCCCCGTCTTTGAGCGAGTCATGGACGCCACTGGATAGAATCTAACGGTGAGCTTTGCGCTTTATTTAGGCAACTCGAAGGCAGCAGCTGCCAAACGGAACAGGACGGTGACAAGCTAACGCTAATGACGGCTAGCTGGCTGTTGCTGGTGTTAGCTGGATGCGCAGTTAGCGCAGGTAGTTGACTTCTCGCTCACTTCACCTGGTGTTGCTCCTGAATCTGACCATGTGTGTAACAACTTGTTGAACACAGAAAGCGCCGATAAACGAATGGGCTGTTTCCAGCCAACGCCGGGTAACTTAAGGCTCAGCTATGGTGTTTTCCACAGTTAACGTCGGCTATGCTAAATGCGCTCGCGTCTCGGCCTGTAATAAGTTTTATCTGCTGCCTCCTTGTTACTGTGAACGTAGCTCCTGGTTTGTACTATATTAGGCTTTTGTGTTAATGCTTTGCCGTGTTTCTTTCTTGAGCCGTTTTAGCCTCCTAGCTCCCCTCACACCCAGCGTCACACACGTTAAGGATATGTGTGAGACCTTGAACACAGGTAGTTTCTACGGAGCCAGTCTGTGGTCAGAGGGGGCAGCGTCGTCAAGTAGACAGTTGGTATTGCAATGTGACGTGTCCACTGTTAATGGATTAACTCCTTTCTCCTGAAGCGCCTAGTATCGTATTTCAGGTTTGATAGGTCCAGCTTTAAGAGGAACAAAGTAACAAATGTCTTTGTGGCGGATTAGCAGAACCTGGGTGGATCCATCACGCTTCCCAGATGTTCTGTCTGAGATGAGTTCAACAGGCCACCACCCACAACAGCTGCTTGGTGTTTGTCTCTAACATGTTGACCTATAACTTCAAATTTACAAAGCTTTTACAGTATTTTATAAATGTCTCAGGAGACACAAAAACATTGGCACAAAACGGAGAACTGAGCAAAAGCATCAGATAAAAAGTAGGAGACATTAGTGTAACTAGAGGATGGTCACAAGCTGCAGATTGTGTGGTTTTTCACCCCACTGAATTCTAATTAATTGCTCGTGGCTGCAGTCTGTCTTCAGCCAGAGTTAAAAAAAACAGGTTTAGGTTCATACCACAATACAGCTATTTACTTGTTGATAAAACTACACTGTACTATCAACATCGATGATCTCTTTCTGATACTATGTCTTCCCTCCTCAGGTGTAGAAAGGAGGGTTTGTTGACTTGCCGAGGATTATGGAGCCAGATGTGATCCGCATGTACTCCTCCTCTCCGCCACCGATGGAAGACGGCGTGGAAGATGAGGACGATGAGTTCGGAGACTTTGGCACTTTCTCTGGAGTCCCAAACAGCATCAGCTTTACAGAAATTGACACCCCGACCACTTTCAACCAGACCCAAGCTTTGACTGCCACCTCCCCGCCTGAGCATATAAACAGCAGAGGGGTACGAGGGTTCAGCCACAGCTCCTCGAATGGCACCCACAGCCCTAATAATGAACTGTCCAAGGCTAATGGACATGTGGGCAGTGGACCCTCAGAAAGAACTGACATTAAAAAGGTCCTGTCCAGCTTTCTGGATTTCTCAATGAGCAACACGTCTGGTAGTGAGCCTGCTGATTGCAATGGTGGGGGCACAGGGGTGCTGACAAATGGGTTCTTAACTTTTGACGTTCAGGGAAGCCCTTCGTCACAGATTTCTGTCCACTCTCGTATAAAAGGAATGTCCACAGAGGATGATTTTGCAGACTTTGCTTCTTTTTCCAATGCTGAAGGACACCTCTGTCAGACAGTACACAAGCACTTGAACTGTCCCACGGAGGTGAGCAGTCTGGCAGATGTTTCTTGCCACGGTGAGCAAGGATTGACTTCAGAGGATGATGCCGTGGACAAAAACAGAACTGGACCAAATGCATCTGGTCCTGAGTCTGTATCTGTTGAAGCTGAGCCCCTGGGTGGTTCCTGTAACACGGAACAGAGCCCTGACACAGACTTGTATCAAAGGGACGTAACCTTTGCACAGGAGCTGACCACCTTCGAGGCAGTTTGCACTAACGAGCCTCTCACTCTAATCAGAGTGGGTGTAGCTGACAGGGACGAATCTAAAGAGGCAGCTGTTGTTACTGAAAGCAAACTGTCTTTTAACCCTGCTGCAGACAGTGAAGCGGGACAGTTAGATGAGAAGGGCTCCGAGACCGAGACTGAGACTGAGACGTCCTTTGGCCGGCCACTGTCCACGGATGCTCTGGATGAATACGGTGACATTAGCACTACAGGCTCTGTGCCCTCTCCGTCCCTACATGGGGAGACAGCCACGCCTGCTGACCACAGCCAGCTAATGGAGGATGACGAGGACTTTGGCCACTTTGGTGATCCTGGTGCATTTAGTAATCAGAGCTTTGCTGATTTTGAACAGCTGCAGGTCAAATTGGAGAGCAGGTTGGAAAGCTTTGCTCCTGCTCAGGAAGACACAAACATGAAGGAAGACGACTTTGGTGACTTTAACTCCCTAAAGTTTCACAGCAGTGGAAACGAGTGCGAGAATAGAGGTGGGTTTCCTAATGTCCCCATCAGTGCCAGCTTTGGAAACTTCAGATCGGCCACTGAAGATGCAGACGAGGAGGCAGAAGCAGGTTGGAGTGCCTTCGGGGAGCAGCAGCAGGTGGAGGGAGAGTCGTGGGCAGCATTCGATATCGAACAGAGTGTCACTCCTCCTGAAGATGGAGAGGGGGAGGAGGAGGAGTGGTACGAAAGTGAAGTTGCTGCAGACAGTGAGAATATCATCAGGCCAGCAAGTCAGTTGGTAAGACTGAAAAGGTCCCTGCTCCACATCAGAAATTGAACAATTAATGTGTTTATCAATGAGATACCACTTGACAGACCCGGCAGGGATGTGATGTCAGTGAAGTAGAGAAAAGGGTTGCTAGGGGCTATAGATGAGCAAAAAAATATAATCTGGATGAGCAGATTCGCTCATCTGTGACATGTAAGTGATAAAAGTGGAGCAACACACAGCAGAAGTGAGTTTAGCATTTAATCATAAACTTGACTAATGTTAAAGGTCATTGGTGAACAGTGACGGTCAAAAACAGTACTAAAAGCTGCTGGTGTCCTCGAACTGGAATACATTCAGCTTATTTCCAGGTTGCATTAAACATTAATGAGAACACAAACCACCGGTGTCAGTGCCGATAGGTGGGAGGACAGAGCAGCTACTGGAGGCTCGGCCCCCAGGAATGTCACCTGTCCAGGTACTGCAGCACATTCCTCTCTGGTTAACACAGCTGATTGCAGCTTCGGAGCTCAGTGGTTTTCATTTACAGCTGTCACAGGGACTTCCGGTTTAAACTGAGCAGCTGGTACAACCAGTATAAAGGCCACAACGACAGTGGGTTCACAGTGAAAGGTGGACATAAACAAGCCTGTGACTGTTGCTTCCACTGCAGGGATTCAGGCTGCGTTTACCTCATTAGTTTCTCTCTTGAGGTTGTGTTGATAAACTGGGCTTTGGCGCTAAACATTTTAAAGATGATGACTGTTGCACAAATGACGTCTTTGTCGTACTGCTTCGCTCACATTTTTGGTAAAGCTGTGCATTTTTTAAAATGTCACATACTGACATGAACTGTCTGAGCACCGAGACCCACAAAGGTAGTTTTGAGAAGCAGAACCAAACACTGAACCTGTAAACAGAACCAGTAGCTTCTCGTGAAGCTCAGCTTTCACTCACATCGAGGTTTCCTCTAAGCCCCACAGCTGCAGTCTGGTCTGCTACCACCTTTTGCTGTCTCTGCAGGCTTCGCTGTCCAGCCGTCTGCAGAGGCTGTTTGTCATCACCTTCCCTCAGACCACGGTGGCGCCAGTGGAAGCTGACGTGTTGTCTCTGCGCATGCTTCTGGAACCCCCAAAGGAGAAGCTGCCGGCAGAGAAGGGGTCAGCAAGCAGCCGGTGAGTGTCACTCGTCCGTTTAACTTCAGGCGACGTCCCTTTGCTTCCTGTAGTCTCTGACCTACTTCGCCTCATCTTGCTGCAGGTCTGTTAGTGGTGGTGTGTGGACACACCTTCAGGACATCCACGAGGCTCTGGGCCTGCGATACCAGTGGGGCGGCTCCCACTGCAACAAAGCACTACTCTGCTGTCTGGGCATCGACACCCGCAACATTGTGAGTTGATGATGCAGAATGTTTAAGGGTTTTTGGCTGGACACTGGGAGCAGCATCCCTAGGGTTGTAAAGGTAACCACGTTTCCCAGAACAAATAGAACCCAACAGGTTTCAGAGGGAACTCCTGGATTGGTTTTATCTAGAAAACAATAGGTGCTACTGCTCCACATTTGATCTGTGTTAACGGTAAAGAGATCGTCGCTTTGGTCGGTTTGAATGGTTGTTTTTGTGGAACATTTTCAATTATTTCTGCTAACCCAAACATGAGGCATGAAGTGGTGTGTGGCTCCTACTGATGAGTAGCCTCCTAACTTGCTGCTTCTCCGTGTGCAGCTGTTCACAGGACAGAAGAAGCAGCCGGTCATCGTGCCCATGTACGCCGCAGGCTTGGTGAGTCGTCCGCCAGCTTCACGTTCCCCATCACTGTGTGCAGGTCCTACAGCAGCATGTGTGCCTCTGTCTGTCTGCAGGGCATGCTGGAACCCACCAAAGAGCCCGCAAAGCCCGTCTCTGCGGCAGAGATGATCGCCTCCATAGCCCAGGCGCCGCCTGTGGCTCCAGACAACAGCTCCAGTCCCACAGATGTGGTCCAGGTGAGTCCACTGGACATCTACAGACCAGAATCCTTACCACATCTGGTACAGATAGAGGCAGCGGTCAAAATATTTCTGTCTTTGGTCAACAAATGTCCCTGGAAAGCCTGTAGCCTGTTAACAGTTTGATGCTGCGTTCCTCTAACTAATCTCTTGTTGTTGCTCCAGCAGGAGGCGCTCCCACCTGTTCAGTTCGACTGGAGCAGCAGTGGCCTTACCAACCCTCTGGACGGTAGGTGGCCGCTCCAGCCTGAGCCTTCGTCCCATCTGCCTCCTCTCACGCTGCTCTAAACCTCGTGTGTCAGTAGACGCAGCCAGACAAACTTGCATGTAGGCACTGAAGTGATGAACTGGCTGCTTTAGCTTCATTAAACACCTGGAGACTGACTGCATCTGCAGCACATGGCTGGTGGCATTTTGACTTATTAACAGCTTCCTAAACATGTTCAAACCTCTATTCAAGTGAAAACCCATGTTAATGAGTGAGGAACATCACAACCTGCGTCAGTCTGCAGCGTTTCCATTACCTAAACTTCTGAAACAGTTGGAGTCTTTGTCCTGAGCCATAACTGATGGGTAAAGTAATGTCTGTCGTGGCTGCATCACATCTCTTGGTTCTGCTGCCGTGTGGACTGTCTTGGTACCAGCTGTGATAGCGCTGGGCTCTGAGGCTGGTGTGAGAACACAAGACGTGGGTTTTCCCTTGAAGCCACCAGTTCTGCATGGAGTCTAACCTTTCTCCTTTCTCCACTCACGCTGCATGTGTTTGCTCTCTCTCTCTCTGTCTGTCTGTGGTCGTTAACCTCGGTCGCCCCTGTTGCTCAGCGAGTGGAGGCTCTTCATTGTTAAACCTGGATTTCTTTGGTCCTGTGGAGGACTCGGGCTCCACCAGCTCCCCCTCTATACCAGGTCAGCTCACTGCCTCGTCTTTACACCAACACTCGTCAGATTATAAACAACCTCAGCCCTCACAGCTCTGCACCAGACATAACAAACCAAACAATAAGATTGTGTATTGGTTCAGAAAAACAATGCTACATGTAATGGCTTTTACACTTAGTTAGGTCTGACAAGGTTTAGCTGAAACTTGAGCTGCACATCAGATCTAATAATATAGATCTAAATATTTGAGCTTTCAAATTTTTAATTTAGTTTCCATTTTGGATACACCTGGAAGAGCAAAAGGAAAACACTGGCACCCACAGCATCCTGGTCCCTGAGGTCAGGCTGAAGCATTACGTTTTAAACTTGCAGATCTTCAAAGCAGCTCCTGATGCTTGAGGTTTTGCAGGTCATGTGAGGATGTCTGCTTTAGACTCTACTAATGCTTTTCTCTGAAGGCGTGAATGTGGAGAATCACAAAGTCCACGTGTTACTGATGTTCAGGTGAGCCTGTCTTTGTTGCACGTCAGGTGTGGACCCTGAGCTGTACGAGCTGACAACAGCCAAGTTGGACCCCGGCAGCTCCGGCAGCCGAGTGGCCGATGCCTTTGCTCGCCTCATGTCCACTATGGAGAAGACCAGCACGTCCACCAGGTGAGGGCGCCTCAGTTTACTGCAGAAACCTCACGGCTGTGATTCCTTCATGACAACTGAACGGCTTTTTTTGACAGGAAGCTGAAGAAAGACGAGAATCTAAGCGAGGAGGCGATCAAAGTGATCGCAGCTCTGCCTGATCTGTCCTTCATGCAGGCGAAGGTTCTGATGTTTCCCACCACACTGACGCCGCTCGAGTCCACTCCCCCGTCCATGTAACCTCCACACACCCACGGGCTTGAGTCCAACAAGCCTTCGTCTTTTGTTTTATAGTTGAGTTTGTCTTCTTTCACACTCATGTTTTACCTCCATTGAGTTGTCAAAATAAAGTGAAGCATTTCTAACCAGAAGCAACAGGAATTGGAGAAGGGTGAAGTTCACCTGATCTATAGCTTGTAGAAGGCGGCTGAGGCGTGTGGACTGTTCATATCCAGAGGACTCATCGTGTATATAATCAGGGATTAAATGTTTTCTTTTTACATTTCGGAGGATGGTTTTACGTCTGTTGTGGGTTCATGCCTGAAGCTCTTTGAAACAAACTGAAGAGAAATATAAAAATCAATACGTTTATTTCTAAAATGCATATATTTATTGACTTGAAACCACACTGCCTGCAAAATCCAGCTGGATGTCCTGTTTTTGGTTTCAACCTTACGTCACTGTAGATTTTAACCTGTAGTTTCTGCCCAGGTTTCTCTTTCCTAGTTTGATTTTTAACACTTGTCCTGGGTCTGGATTGTTTCTTTACCCTTTAGATCTGGAAACCAAATCGACCAAACTTCTAAATCCTTAGTCATTTTTATTCCACGTTGAAGCATTTCACTGATGTTTCTTCTGTTGTGGTCGACTGGTGAAACCAGTTTCCCTCCTCATCATTAAAATGGGGCGTTTTGGTTAAAGCAGTGTTTCCGCAGTGCCACTCGACTCGCTTCAGAAGGAAATTAAGGGACCAATTTCTGCTTTTTGTTCACAGATGAAGTGCTTTTTGTTGTTACAGCTCTAAGTTGTGGAGGTGGTTTTCTGCTCATACTACTGTTGGCCCTGTCTCCCAGGAGGATTTTGCACATTGTAAAGATGAAATGGATGTAATCATAGTTCACTGTGGCTTTAGACTGTGTACAGTTAAACTATGGACTGTAAAATGTACGGGGAAATTCCTATGGAAAAAAACGGAATCACTTGAAGAGCCTGTCAAAAGGTTAGCGTGCATGCCCAGGTTCTTTTGACTATAAGTGTGTAAATTTTACTTTAGTGTACACAAGAAATTAAAAATAATTTAAGAGAAAAAAGGTGGTTTCTTTCAACACTTGGACACATCAGAAAGCATTCAGTGAAAACAGGCTTTTCTTGTTTACCTCCAATCAGTTTAATGTGATTTTTTTCTGCTCTGTTTACTTCATGAATCCTTAAAAGGATCAATGTGATGTTTGCACATCAAGCCCATCTAGGAGTGGATGACGCCATCATACATCTGCTCCATCACACCCACAACCACCTGCAGCCTGGCGCCTCAGTGAGGATCATGTTCTTTGATTTCTCCAGTGCATTTAACAGCATCCAGCCTGCGCTGCTGGGAGAGAAACTGAAGGACATGCAGCTGGAGCCGCCCCGATCTCATGGATCATGGACCACCTCACCAACCGCCCCCAGTACGTCCGCCTGCAGAACCTTGTGTGACACCGTGCTCTGTAGCACAGGAGCTCCACAGGGGACAGTCCTGTCTCCCTCCTCTTCACCCTCTACACCTCAGACTTCAGGTACAACTCAGAGTCCTGTTGTCCAGAACTTCTCTGATGACTCTGCTACTGTAGGACGTATCCAGGGTGATGTCACAGAGTACCAGGAAGTGGTGGACAGCTTTGGACTGGTGTGGACAGAACCACCTCCAACTGAACATCAGTCAAACTAAGGAGCTGGTGATTGACTTTAGGAAATCTGTGAGCGCTGTCACCGCTCTCACTATAAAAAATGAAGAGGTGGAGGTGGTGACCGAGTACATGGGAGGGTACTTGGACCATAAACTGGACTGGAAAAAGAAGTCCTCAGCTGTGAACAAAAGGCTCAGAGCAGGATGTACTTCCTGAGGAGGCTCAGGTCCTTTAACGTCTGCAGCTCCATGCTGAGGATGTTCTATGAGTCTGTGGGTCCAGTGTTTTAGGCTGTGGTCTGTGGGGCAGCAGCATGAATGGAGCAGACAGTAACAGACTGGACAAAGTGATCAGGAGGGCTGGTTCTGTTCTGGGGTGGAGCTGGACCCCCTACATGCTGTAGCTGAGAGGAGGATGCTGGTCCAACTCACTATAGACAACACCTCCACCCCCACACAGTGTGTGTCTGGACAGAGGAGCACCTTCAGCCACAGCTGATCAGTATTAGGTTCTCCACAGAACGCCAGCGGAGAACCTTCCTACCGATGCCATCAGCCTGTACAACAAAAGGGTTGATCTTCATCCATGCAGTGACATGTATATAAAACTTTAGCTACTAATTACATGTGATTAGAAAACAGTAATTAGACTAGATGTGAACGTGTGTAGATGTGTTAGCATTCTATTTTTAATCTCCGTCCTTGTGTTTACCTCCATCTGTGACAGCGATCAAAGTGTGCAGAATGATTTCCCTCTGGGATCAATAAAGTTTTTTAAACTTGAATGTTCAGAGCAAGTAAGTAAGTAAAACGACTGGCTTGGCCCTGGCCACCTCCCTGCGCTCTGACCCCTGGGTGACCTTCATGTCTGCTGGAGACCGCGCCTTTGTTCCAGTCTGGTCCGGCAGTCTCATCACCATTCATCTCACACTGTTAACTGAAGATTAAGCAGGCTTTTAACTCCCAGGACAATGAATCAGTTGAGCTGAACATGTGACCTGTTTGTGTTTTAACTCTAGTTTTGTCCGTTTTATACAAGAGTTTACATATAAGTGTTGTTATCTTTTATGTTTGGATGACTAGTAATTTAAATTGACTACAGTAAAAAGGCAATATAATTAAATATGCCATGTTTTCATTATATTTGATTCATACTCAGCAATGTTTTAGTCGCTCGGTGCTGAACGTTTCCTTCGTCCCAGATTTGACTCCAGTTCTTCATGTGTCTGAATGATGTTTTCTTCAAAGAATAATGTTTAATATTTTGCATGTGGAGCATTTTGGAAGCCACCGTCGATCGGCGTGAACGCCGACGCTTTGGGACTACATTACCCATGGTCCCATTCCGCCTCTATTTCCGGGTAGGTAGCGCTAACAGCCATGTTTGATTCGATTATGCTGCTGTTCTGCCTGCGACAAGAAATCTAGCCCCGGTGCTGAGCAAAGAGCGGTGTTTCGCGCAGTCCAGCCAGAGCTCAGGTTTTCTCGCGTCCGCCTCCAGCTGCATTCGCCACAGCCACAGCCCAGCGCCAGGAGCCAACGATGAATCCCGAGTAGTAAGTGGGGTTTGGCGTGTTACGACAGCTCCGGTCGAGCTGTCACATTAGCCTGCTTAGGCTAGCGTTAGCTCTCTGGGCGGACCGACCGTCAGCTGCTTTGTCTTCGGTGTCAAATTGGTGCGCGAGCCGGACACGATGTCACATGACAGCGGGGACATTCGCCTCCTCGCCGTCGTCTGCGGACGCTGTGTGATTAGTGAAACCCAGATTATGGTGACTAGTGACGTGTTTGTTGGAAGCTGGCTGGGTGGCTCAGCTAAGATAGCAGGCTAACTCCGTAACATGGACCCGGACATTTAACGGCCAATTCATTTATCCGCTGCCATCTGAAGTTCCCACGTGAAGGTTCGGTTCTGATGTGGCGTTAGGTGACGTCCAATATTCCAGGAATTAACCCTCAAATATGTGAGAGAACATTTGCTCGGCTACTTCGCTGCTGCACGTTGAGGTCGACGCTGTAATAATTGCTGGACAGGTTTTAAATTGGCTCCACCTGAACTGGACCCGGAACACGCGGCGCACCTGTAGATCTGGGATGGGAACAAAAGTCATCTCCAGGCACAAAGTAGCTCCAAGAGCTCTCAGAAAACCCAACAAATTCGACATTAAGCGAACTTTTTTTAATTGAAAGCTAATTAAAAAGTCCAAACCTCCAGCGGAACCATTGTGGGCCAACTTCTGCCTCATGCGGTCAAATGAACGATTGCTAATGATGCTGTCTCTCCTACAGCTGAACTGCTTGAGAAGCACTTAATACTAATGTTGCTCCTCTCCCTCATCACAGTGACTATTTATTCAAGCTGCTGTTGATCGGTGACTCTGGTGTGGGGAAGTCGTGTCTTCTCCTCCGGTTCGCGGTAAGTGTCTGTCTCTGCTGCTGTTGTGCGACAGACTTTCAACATTGTGATGTGTTGACAGACCCACAACCTGCGTGTGTTTCCTCAGGACGACACATACACAGAGAGCTATATCAGCACCATCGGCGTGGACTTCAAGATCAGGACCATCGAGCTGGATGGGAAGACCATAAAACTCCAGATCGTACGTAGAAGCAGTGGAACACGCCATGAACCAATAAATGCAGGTGGGGGTTGAACCGGCTGCTGACCAACTCTGCTTCGCATCCTCAGTGGGACACGGCCGGACAGGAACGCTTCCGCACCATCACGTCCAGTTACTACAGAGGCGCCCACGGCATCATAGTCGTTTACGACGTGACAGACCAGGTCAGTGTCCACCACTGTTCTGATTCAAGGCTGTTTGACCTAAGGCCGAGGACAGGAGGAGCCAGGGTTGCAGTGACGTTTGGGCGCAGTTGTTGTTGTTTTTACCGGTTGCTGTCATTTTTCCCACTTTGTTCTCAGGAATCCTTCAACAACGTCAAGCAGTGGCTACAAGAGATCGACCGCTATGCCAGCGAGAATGTCAACAAGCTGCTGGTGGGCAACAAGTGCGACCTGACAACGAAGAAGGTTGTGGATTACACCACAGCCAAGGTACAAGGACAGCGGGGCTTAGACTGAGGTTGGTCGGTCCTGATGGTCTGGGATTAGTCAGTCTTGATGGTCCTGATGGTCTGGGATTAGTCAGTCTTGATGGTCCTGATGGTCTGGGATTAGTCAGTCTTGATGGTCCTGATGGTCTGGGATTAGTCAATCCCGATGCTCCTGTGTTCTGGGATTAGTTAGTCCTGCAGGGTCTGGGGTTGGTCAATCCTGATGGTCCTGAAGGGTCTGGGGTTAGTCAGTCCTGATGGTCCTGAAGGGTCTGGGGTTAGTCAGTCCTGATGGTCCTGAAGGGTCTGGGGTTAGTCAGTCCTGATGGTCCTGAAGGATCGGGGTTAGTCAGTCCTGATGGTCCTGAAGGGTCGGGGGTTAGTCAGTCCTGATGGTCCTGAAGGGTCTGGGATTGGTTAGTCCTGATGGTCCTGTGGTCTGGAATTGGTCAGTCCTGATGGTCTGGGATTAGTTAGTCCCAATGGTCGGTCAGTCCTGATTGTCCTGATGGTGTGGGGTTGGTCAGTCCTTGTGGTTTTGAAGGGTCTGGGGTTGGTCAGTCCTTTATGGTTTTAAAGGGTCTGGGGTTGGTCAGTCCTTATGGTTTTGAAGGGTCTGTGGTTAGTCAGTCTTGATGGTTCTGAAGGGTCTGGGGTTGGTCAATCCAGATGGTCTTGGGTTAGTCTGTCCTGATGTTCTGGGGTTGGTCAGTCCTGATGGTTCTGAAGGGTCTGGGGTTGGTCAATCCAGATGGTTCTGAAGGGTCTGGGGTTGGTCAATCCAGATGGTCTTGGGTTAGTCCGTCCTGATGTTCTGGGGTTGGTCAGTCCTGATGGTTCTGAAGGGTCTGGGGTTAGTCAATCTAGATGGTCTTGGGTTAGTCTGTCCTGATGTTCTGGGGTTGGTCAGTCCTGATGGTTTTGAAGGGTCTGGGGTTAGTCAATCTAGATGGTCTTGGGTTAGTCTGTCCTGATGTTCTGAAGTGTCTGGGGTTGATCAGTCCTGTAGGGTCTGTGGTTAGTCAGTCCCGATAGTCCTGGGGTTGGTCAGTCCTGATGGTCCTGAAGGGTCTGGGGTTGGTTACTCCCGATGGTCCTGGGGTTGGTCAGTCCTGATGGTCCTGAGGGGTTTGGGGTTAGTCAGTCCCGGTGGTCCCGATAGTCCTGGGGTTGGTCAGTCCCGATAGTCCTGAAGGGTCTGGGCTTAGTCAGTCCTGATGCTTTTGAAAGGTCTGGGCTTAGTCAGTCTAGATGGTCTTGGGTTAGTCCGTCCTGATGTTCTGGGGTTGGTCAGTCCTGATGGTCCTGAAGGGTCTGGGCTTGGATAGTCCTGATAGTCCTGGGGTTGGTCAGTCCTGATGGTCCTGAAAGGTCTGGGGTTGGTCAGTCCTGAGGGGTCTGGGGTAAGTCAGTCCCGGTGGTCCTGGGGTTGGTCAGTCCTGATGGTCCTGAAGGGTCTGGGCTTAGGTAGTCCCGATAGTCCTGGGGTTGGTCAGTCCCGATAGTCCTGAAGGGTCTGGGGTTGGTCAGTCCTGAAGGGTCTGGGGTTGGTCAGTCCTGAAGGGTCTGGGGTTGGTCAGTCCTGATGGTCCTGGGGTTAGTCAGTCCTGATGGTCCTGATGGTCCTGGGGTTAGTCAGTCCTGATGCTCCTGTGTCCCCAGTACAGTTTTTTTTTTCAGGGACACCACCCTCTCCCCAGCTTCATTTGCTTCACCTAGGAAACAGCAGCTGATAAAACAAACTTTTAGGGGCAGTCTCATCATTTATGTATTTATTTTCAAGGCCTGTTTAAAACTGAACTTCATCCTTTAGTAAGTGATTGTTGTACCTGCTGCTGCTGCTTCACATCAGATTTTAGAGGCTGCAGAAAAGGACTGTCATGTTGGATACCAATAGGCTTTCTACTCCCACCTGTTATCTAGGAGTTTGCTGACAATCTGGGGATCCCCTTCCTTGAGACCAGCGCTAAGAGCGCCACCAACGTTGAGCAAGCCTTCATGACCATGGCGGCTGAGATCAAGAAGAGGATGGGTCCCGGGGCCACCGCCGGCGCCTCGGAGAAGTCTAACGTCAAGATCCAGAGCAAACCAGTCAACACCTCATCTGGAGGCTGCTGCTGAGACCCTGAACCTGCCCAGAGCCACGACCAGTCTCCACGTTACCATGCTCCACGGGGAGGACGAGGACTTTGAGCCGACCGGTTTGTAATTGTGTGTGCAACACAGATTCCCACCCACCCTTCCAAAGTCAGCAACAGGACGGAAAGACCACCCTCCTCGCAGAGCAGCCTGGGCCTTGCTTTGTTCCTACGCTTCCATACACTCTACTGGAAAACAAACATATTAAATTTTTAACGGCGTGAATTCAACTAATGAGAGAAACCTTTCTTGTGCATCTGTTCTGTTTGACTGCTTTTGTCCTCTGACACTACCTTTACTCTTTATTTGGCTGTGGATGTGAGCAGCAGCATTTTTGCCCCAGCCTCCTCAGAATCAGCAGCTCTTCCCATGAAGCACATGCTTAAATCAGCGTCACGCGTGTCACAACGGACAACGTGCTCTCTCGCTCACATCTGGAATGCAGTCACAAGGCGAGCGGCTTCCTGTCCAACCGTCAGGAAGCGCTGCCTTAACGTCACCCGCTCCGACTTCACAGTGTCGCCCTTAAAACCTTGTGCCAGTGCCTTCGAGGCAGGAGATTACCACGATGTTATGCCTTTGGCGCTCGTGTTGTCGGCGTGTTCGTCTCCGTCGTCCGCATGTGCTGCCATAAGCATGTGCTGCATTGGAGCTGACGTCAGCAGTCACTGCTTCTCTGCCCACAGCACAACCCCGATGGGAGAACGTCAATCAGTCTGCGCCAGTGATCGCTCAACTGTATATATTTATACATAAATGTATGACGTGAAGCAAATGACACGATGAATAGCTGCAAGTAGTGACCAGTGGCTGCAGACTTGACATTTTTGTGGCAGAATGTCTACTATTAAAATAATGAAGGAGATCTTTGAGAAGCGCTGGTGCCTGTGGTGTCCTTTCCTACTTTCTCGTTTTCTCTTCCCTGTCTTTGACCTGGTTTCCTTCTCAGGCCTGAACACAGAGCCCCTTGTTATTAAACCTTTAAAAACCCTGAAATGGCCTCAGACAAACGTGAGACATCTGTGTCCACAGCAGAGTTGATATTTGGTTTAATATTGGTTCAACAGCAGAACATGAACTGGTTCCATCTGCTCCAGAGTGGAGGTTCTGTTTGTTTACTTTTATAAATGAGAAATTAGTTTTTATGTAAATGATTAATCAACAAATTCCTTCTGTCTAATATACATCCATATAATAAACATGAGTGGAAGCGCATGTTAATGTGTCTACTTGAACACCAGATCAATAATAAACTAGTAAAGAACAAAAACCTTTTCAGGCTGAGGTAATAGTTTCTAATTAAGCACAGAATGTTTCTCATAATTTTTATTGTCTGTATGGATTGTAGCTGAAGTCGTTGTTAATAAAGTTCCACATGAATGTTTAGAGTTTATTTACTAGACTACAGAGAGCCTCGTTATGGACGTCACACATCCCATTAATGTAGATATTCACCAGGAACCAAGATGAACACTGGATCTAATGATGACTGAAGTAACCAGCATGAGTTCAGGCATTAAATCCACAGTAACTTAATAACCTGAGTCTGAGCTAAGATAAGCCAGGAGGCTGCTTTTGTAGAACCAAGTTGGGATAAATTCATCCGGAATATGAGAAAAATGTTTCACCTAGTTAATTACTGCTCCTCATGACTTGTTTCATTAAATGTGTGTCAATCATCTGTCAGAAATACAGATGTTCCCCTTCATTCAGCCCAGCTTCAGGTTGTGATCAGACACAGGGGCAATGGTGAGCACATGTGAGAGATGTTATTTTAAACAGCGACCACTATGAAGCAGAAGAGGTTGGAACAGAACCAGGAACCAGTGGACCTGTGGCTGCAGCCAAACTGATGCTCACAATAATGAACCTGGAAGCTCAACAGACTTTGGCCTGGGAAGCAGAGAATCCCCGGTTTGATCTCTGCCTCTGGCCCCAGGTGTGTCCTTGAGCAAGACATTTCACACTAACTCTCCAGACGCCCTTGTGTGGCAGCTCACTGACATTCTACAAGCGTGAGTAAATCTGGGGACCCAGAACTAAACATTTCAATGTTTTTATTTCATACTTTTATCCTGAAAAATCTCTGTTGTCATTTTAAATGACTTTATGCAACACTTAAACCAGTAAATGATTGTGTTTGATGCCCAAAACCTCTATCAAGCTGCATCTTCAGCACAAACACCTGAAACCCTGCTGTCTGTCTTCTGATCAGACAGACCAGTATGACCAGTCTGCAGACCAGCAGGCACTGGTTCAACGAGGTACAACTGTGCAGACGCATTACACACAAACACAGCACGACTGAACACTCACCTTCCTAAAATGTTTCTGGATGTTCAAGAGTTCAAAGTACTCATGAATACAAACAAAAGCTGGAACCTGCGACTGGACCCAGCCACAGGTGCAGGAACGGCTTGTCCTTATTGCAGCTCTGTACTGGACAGACAAATCTGAACTATATAAACTAACATGAGTGTTTTCCTGAAATGATTCTGGACCAAAATATTTGGTTCACCTGGGTTTCCTGTCACTCAGTATTAATTAAGGTTGAACCAGGACCCGACTGACTGATCCACTTGTTCCCTCAGCAATGGTTCTGAAAACAAAAGCCCAGTGATTCACAGAACAGCAGTTCTACAGAACTGCGGACAAACAACGACACAACATTCACCCTGATTTCAGTGTAAAAATATAAAGGTAGCTGTTTATATAATTTCTATTGAAATGAATATTCACTCTGTTCACTCTTCTTCAGAGCTGGAAGCCAAAAACAGACTTACTCTCCTGTGAACTGGAGAGACGAGACCACAGCGACACACACCTAATGTTTCCGCCTATGATTCCTTGCAGTCAGCCTCAGCCCACAGCTTTGTGCCGGCCCCCGCAGCAGCGACAGGCCACGCCGCAGCGGTAGCAGGCCCGGAGGGGGGCGTAGCAGCACATGCAGGGCGCCAGCAGAGACAGGCCCAGCAGCGCCGTCCAGCGCAGGCAGAAGCGTCCGTCGCTGGTGTCGCAGGAGCAGGGGTCCGAATAGTCGCCCTCCGGGTCCGACATGCAATGGTACAGCAGGCTGTCCGCACACCACATGAAGCTGACCCGCCGGATGCACGTCTGAACTGGGTCCGGGGCCTCCTGGCAGCGGCCCGGCCCGTTTTCCCCCTGCTGGAACATGTCCTGGCAGTAAACGCAGCGCAGGCGCCCACCGTCCTGCTGCCGCCGCTTGCCTTTAGCCTGCACATGCCGCGGCTGCACCGTCACCACCAGCTCCACCTGGCCACTCAGCGGGTACGGGTACGTGTAGTTGAGCTTAGCCGTCTCGCTCTTGGTGAAGTGGACGTAGGCATCAGGACTTTGGGCCCGTTTGGCTCGCGTGGCGGTGGCGTGACGATAGTCCTCGTAGCCGCTCAGCCACGCTCGCTCTCGGGGGTTGATGCGGACGACCTCCTCCTCCTCCACCTGGAAGCTGACACCACGTGGAAACATGTGCATCGCCTGCAGGAGCACACGCAGACTCAAGTCCTACCCAGACCCACCGTTTGCTGCCATGCTAGAACACGTTCCTATCCTCGTCCAAGGTGGAACCACAAGCAGTTATATGTCAGTGGAACCTTTTATGGAGTTTAGCTTGGGATGGTTGAAGTGGAATTCATATGAAGATGGCTAGAGCAGCAACAGTTCTAACAAGCCAGGATTAGTTCAGCTTCAGTACTCCTTCAACTCGTCTGAAGCCACATGAAAACCTGTTTCTCTAAACTCGTCCTTTTTAACTGACCTGAACCAATCCTCTAACTCTACTCACCTGGTCCAAGTAGTGATGGTCGGACGGACGGTGCTGCTCATAAAAATGTCCCAAGATGCAGTGGTGCCGTCGGGGGTCGTGGAAGCTGAGCATCGCTGGCTCTCTCCTCTGGGACGAGTTGGACGAGCTGTCGGTGGCAGTCTGCAGGAACAGGGGAGAGGTGCACACAGGCCACGCCCCCACACAGTGATGTCACTGTAGGGGAAGGTTGGGGATTGGGCGCAACAATTCACTTCCCCACAGATGAGTCATGCTACAGGCTCCAGGGCCTGAGACGAGTGCAGCTATAAACTGTGTCTGGCTTTTGAAACACTCCGGTACAGTACACCAGCTCTCAGCGACACACAGTTATTAAAGAACGAATGGACACAGACATTTTTAATCATCCTCAACTAAAACTACCAACAGGAATCGAGATGTTAAGATGCTGAGACCGTGAGTGTGGACAGGCAGAGATTCTCACCGTGAAGACGTCATCATCTCCAAGCTCTGCCTCGTTCTGCAGCGTTGATGAAGACGTGGTGGAGCCTGCAGAACAGAGGAAGATCGACCCACGTGACCTGACTGAGGACCAGTCTACAGAATGAAGGCTAAACAGGGGCAGGACGTCTCTTTGCCTTTCCTCTCTAGTAAAGCACCCCGGTCCTACCTTCTGTCAGGTCCTCCAGGGCCTTCCTCACCCCTCGGTCGAACGCTCGGGCATCAGCGGGGCTCTGGAAGGTCAGGCCACATTTCTTGTTGTCCACCTTCCAGTGGTGGAATGTGGGCGTTGCCTTCGTATAGACCAGATCCTTCTTCAGGAAGCACTCCAGGATCACCTGAAGGAGAAGGAAGCTTGGTTGCGTCGGTCTGGGTGTGAGTATGAATGTCTGCTGCTTTGTCTCTGGACCCACCTGTCTGTCTCTAACACGTTCTCCATGAATCAGGAAAGCGCTGCGTCCCAGTAGTCCGGCCGGCAACAGCCTGCACACGCCCACTCTGCTCAGGCAGCCATCCTGCGCCAACCAGCCACCACTCGACTCGTCTCTGGTCATCACCACGGCTTTCACGCGCACAATGTAGCTGTCACTACAACGGAGAAACTAGTCAGCACAGACCTAACACCTCGGGAGATATAATCCAGTCCCAAGACGCAAATACTGAACATGACACGGGTTTAGGTCTCTGGCACTAATATCTGACACAGTACAACCTAGAACCAGGTTCCTGGAGTAGAAAAGTCGGCTGCTGCCCCTGACGACCAGGTCTGTCCTTGACGACTAAACCTGCCCCTGACGACCACGTCTGCCCCTGATGACCACTTTTACCACAACGACTAAATCTGCCTCTAACAAATAAATCTGACCCTGACAACTTAATCTGACCCTGACGACTAAACCTGCCCCTGACGACAAAATCTGCCCCTGACGACTAAACCTGCCCCTGACGACTAAATGTGCCCCTGACGACTAAATCTGCCCCTGACGACCATGTCTGCCCCTGACGACTAAATCTGCCCCTGACGACTAAATCTGCCCCTGACGACTAAACCTGCCCCTGACGACTAAATGTGCCCCTGACGACAAAATCTGCCCCTGACGACTAAACCTGCCCCTGACGACTAAACCTGCCCCTGACGACTAAACCTGCCCCTGACGACAAAATCTGCCCCTGACGACTAAACCTGCCCCTGACGACTAAATGTGCCCCTGACGACTAAATGTGCCCCTGACGACCATGTCTGCCCCTCACGACTAAATCTGCCCCTGACGACTAAATCTGCCCCTGACGACCATGTCTGCCCCTGACGACTAAATCTGCCCCTGACGACCACGTCTGCCCCTGACGACCACTTTTACCACAACGACTAAATCTGCCTCTAACAAATAAATCTGACCCTGACAACTTAATCTGACACTGACGACTAAACCTGCCCCTGACGACTAAATCTGCCCCTGACGACTAAACCTGCCCCTGACGACTAAATGTGCCCCTGACGACAAAATCTGCCCCTGACGACTAAACCTGCCCCTGACGACTAAATCTGCCCCTGACGACTAAATCTGCCCCTGACGACCATGTCTGCCCCTGACGACTAAATCTGCCCCTGACGACCATGTCTGCCCCTGACGACTAAATCTGCCCCTGACGACTAAATCTGCCCCTGACGACCATGTCTGGCCCTGATGACCACGTCTGCCTCTGACGACCACATCTGGCCCTGACGACTAAATTTGAGCCCTGATGACTACGTCTGCCCCTGACGACCACATCTGCCCCAGACGACTAAATCTGCCTGACAGCCACATCTGCCCCTGACGGCACTAATATCTGACACAGTACAACCTAGAACCAGGTTCCTGGAGTAGAAAAGTCGGCTGCTGCCCCTGACGACCAGGTTTGTCCTTGACGACTAAATCTGACCCTGACGACCACTTTTACCACGACGACTAAATCTGCCTCTAACAACTAAATCTGACCCTGACAACTAAATCTGCCCCTGACGACCAATTCTGCCCCTGATGACTAAATCTGCCCCTGACGACCAAGTCTGCAACGACGACTAAATCTGCCTCTAACAACTAAATCTGCCCCAGCGACTAAATCTGCCTGATGACCACGTCTGCCCCTGATGACCACTTTTACCACAACGACTAAATCTGCCTCTAACAAAAAAATCTGACCCTGACAACTTAATCTGACCCTGACGACTAAATCTGCCCAAGAACCACGTCTGCCCCTGATGACTAAATCTGCCCCTAACGACTAAACCTGCCCCTGACGACCATGTCTGCCCCTGACGACTAAATCTGCCCCTGACGACAAAATCTGCCCCTGACGAATATGTCTGCCCCTGACGACTACACCTGCCCCTGACGACTACACCTGCCCCTGACGACTAAACCTGCCCCTGACGACTAAACCTGCCCCTGACGACCATGTCTGCCCCTGACGACTAAATCTGCCCCTGACGACCATGTCTGGCCCTGATGACCACGTCTGCCTCTGACGACCACATCTGGCCCTGACGACTAAATTTGCCCCTGACGACTAAATTTGCCTAACAACTAAATCTGCCCCTGACGACCAATTCTGCCCCTGATGACTAAATCTGCCCCTGACGACCAAGTCTGCCACGACGACTAAATCTGCCTCTAACAACTAAATCTGCCCCAGCGTCTAAATCTGCCTGACGACCACGTCTGCCCCTGATGACCACTTTTACCACAACGACTAAATCTGCCTCTAACAAATAAATCTGACCCTGACAATTTAATCTGCCCCTGACGACTAAATCTGCCCCTGACGACTAAACCTGCCCCTGACGACCATGTCTGCCCCTGACGACTAAATCTGCCCCTGACGACAAAATCTGCCCCTGACGACTAAATCTGCCCCTGACGACTAAACCTGCCCCTGACGACTAAATCTGCCCCTGACGACTAAATCTGCCCCTGACGACCATGTCTGGCCCTAATGACCACGTCTGCCTCTGACGACCACATCTGGCCCTGACGACTAAATTTGCCCCTGACGACCATGTCTGCCCCTGACGACTAAACCTGCCCCTGATGACTAAATGTGCCCCTGACGACTAAATCTGCCCCTGACGACCATGTCTGGCCCTGATGACCACGTCTGCCTCTGACGACCACATCTGGCCCTGACGACTAAATTTGAGCCCTGATGACTGCGTCTGCCCCTGACGACCACATCTGCCCCAGACGACTAAATCTGCCTGACAGCCACATCTGCCCCTGGCGGCACTAATATCTGACACAGTACAACCTAGAACCAGGTTCCTGGAGTAGAAAAGTCGGCTGCTGCCCCTGACGACCACGTCTACCTCTGACGACTAAATCTGACCCTGACGACCACTTCTACCACGACGACTAAATCTGCCTCTAACAACTAAATCTGACCCTGACAACTAAATCTGCCCCTGACGACCAATTCTGCCCCTGATGACTAAATCTGCCCCTGACGACCAAGTCTGACCCTGACGACTAAATCTGCCCAAGAACCACGTCTGCCCCTGATGACAAAATCTGCCCCTGACGACCATGTCTGCCCCTGACGAATATATCTTCCCCTGACGACTAAACCTGCCCCTGACGACTAAACCTGCCCCTGACGACTAAATCTGCCCCTGACGACCATGTCTGGCCCTGATGACCACGTCTGCCTCTGACGACCACATCTGGCCCTGACGACTAAATTTGAGCCCTGATGACTACGTCTGCCCCTGACGACCACATCTGCCCCAGACGACTAAATCTGCCTGACAGCCACATCTGCCCCTGACGGCACTAATATCTGACACAGTACAACCTAGAACCAGGTTCCTGGAGTAGAAAAGTCGGCTGCTGCCCCTGACGACCAGGTTTGTCCTTGACGACTAAATCTGACCCTGACGACCACTTTTACCACGACGACTAAATCTGCCTCTAACAACTAAATCTGACCCTGACAACTAAATCTGCCCCTGACGACCAATTCTGCCCCTGATGACTAAATCTGCCCCTGACGACCAAGTCTGCAACGACGACTAAATCTGCCTCTAACAACTAAATCTGCCCCAGCGACTAAATCTGCCTGATGACCACGTCTGCCCCTGATGACCACTTTTACCACAACGACTAAATCTGCCTCTAACAAAAAAATCTGACCCTGACAACTTAATCTGACCCTGACGACTAAATCTGCCCAAGAACCACGTCTGCCCCTGATGACTAAATCTGCCCCTAACGACTAAACCTGCCCCTGACGACCATGTCTGCCCCTGACGACTAAATCTGCCCCTGACGACAAAATCTGCCCCTGACGAATATGTCTGCCCCTGACGACTACACCTGCCCCTGACGACTACACCTGCCCCTGACGACTAAACCTGCCCCTGACGACTAAACCTGCCCCTGACGACCATGTCTGCCCCTGACGACTAAATCTGCCCCTGACGACCATGTCTGGCCCTGATGACCACGTCTGCCTCTGACGACCACATCTGGCCCTGACGACTAAATTTGCCCCTGACGACTAAATTTGCCTAACAACTAAATCTGCCCCTGACGACCAATTCTGCCCCTGATGACTAAATCTGCCCCTGACGACCAAGTCTGCCACGACGACTAAATCTGCCTCTAACAACTAAATCTGCCCCAGCGTCTAAATCTGCCTGACGACCACGTCTGCCCCTGATGACCACTTTTACCACAACGACTAAATCTGCCTCTAACAAATAAATCTGACCCTGACAATTTAATCTGCCCCTGACGACTAAATCTGCCCCTGACGACTAAACCTGCCCCTGACGACCATGTCTGCCCCTGACGACTAAATCTGCCCCTGACGACAAAATCTGCCCCTGACGACTAAATCTGCCCCTGACGACTAAATCTGCCCCTGACGACTAAATCTGCCCCTGACGACTAAATCTGCCCCTGACGACCATGTCTGGCCCTAATGACCACGTCTGCCTCTGACGACCACATCTGGCCCTGACGACTAAATTTGCCCCTGACGACCATGTCTGCCCCTGACGACTAAACCTGCCCCTGATGACTAAATGTGCCCCTGACGACTAAATCTGCCCCTGACGACCATGTCTGGCCCTGATGACCACGTCTGCCTCTGACGACCACATCTGGCCCTGACGACTAAATTTGAGCCCTGATGACTGCGTCTGCCCCTGACGACCACATCTGCCCCAGACGACTAAATCTGCCTGACAGCCACATCTGCCCCTGGCGGCACTAATATCTGACACAGTACAACCTAGAACCAGGTTCCTGGAGTAGAAAAGTCGGCTGCTGCCCCTGACGACCACGTCTACCCCTGACGACTAAATCTGACCCTGACGACCACTTCTACCACGACGACTAAATCTGCCTCTAACAACTAAATCTGACCCTGACAACTAAATCTGCCCCTGACGACCAATTCTGCCCCTGATGACTAAATCTGCCCCTGACGACCAAGTCTGACCCTGACGACTAAATCTGCCCAAGAACCACGTCTGCCCCTGATGACAAAATCTGCCCCTGACGACCATGTCTGCCCCTGACGAATATATCTTCCCCTGACGACTAAACCTGCCCCTGACGACTAAACCTGCCCCTGACGACTAAATCTGCCCCTGACGACCATGTCTGGCCCTGATGACCACGTCTGCCTCTGACGACCACATCTGGCCCTGACGACTAAATTTGAGCCCTGATGACTACGTCTGCCCCTGACGACCACATCTGCCCCAGACGACTAAATCTGCCTGACAGCCACATCTGCCCCTGACGGCACTAATATCTGACACAGTACAACCTAGAACCAGGTTCCTGGAGTAGAAAAGTCGGCTGCTGCCCCTGACGACCAGGTTTGTCCTTGACGACTAAATCTGACCCTGACGACCACTTTTACCACGACGACTAAATCTGCCTCTAACAACTAAATCTGACCCTGACAACTAAATCTGCCCCTGACGACCAATTCTGCCCCTGATGACTAAATCTGCCCCTGACGACCAAGTCTGCAACGACGACTAAATCTGCCTCTAACAACTAAATCTGCCCCAGCGACTAAATCTGCCTGATGACCACGTCTGCCCCTGATGACCACTTTTACCACAACGACTAAATCTGCCTCTAACAAAAAAAATCTGACCCTGACAACTTAATCTGACCCTGACGACTAAATCTGCCCAAGAACCACGTCTGCCCCTGATGACTAAATCTGCCCCTAACGACTAAACCTGCCCCTGACGACCATGTCTGCCCCTGACGACTAAATCTGCCCCTGACGACAAAATCTGCCCCTGACGAATATGTCTGCCCCTGACGACTACACCTGCCCCTGACGACTACACCTGCCCCTGACGACTAAACCTGCCCCTGACGACTAAACCTGCCCCTGACGACCATGTCTGCCCCTGACGACTAAATCTGCCCCTGACGACCATGTCTGGCCCTGATGACCACGTCTGCCTCTGACGACCACATCTGGCCCTGACGACTAAATTTGCCCCTGACGACTAAATTTGCCTAACAACTAAATCTGCCCCTGACGACCAATTCTGCCCCTGATGACTAAATCTGCCCCTGACGACCAAGTCTGCCACGACGACTAAATCTGCCTCTAACAACTAAATCTGCCCCAGCGTCTAAATCTGCCTGACGACCACGTCTGCCCCTGATGACCACTTTTACCACAACGACTAAATCTGCCTCTAACAAATAAATCTGACCCTGACAATTTAATCTGCCCCTGACGACTAAATCTGCCCCTGACGACTAAACCTGCCCCTGACGACCATGTCTGCCCCTGACGACTAAATCTGCCCCTGACGACAAAATCTGCCCCTGACGACTAAATCTGCCCCTGACGACTAAACCTGCCCCTGACGACTAAATCTGCCCCTGACGACTAAGTCTGCCCCTGACGACCATGTCTGGCCCTAATGACCACGTCTGCCTCTGACGACCACATCTGGCCCTGACGACTAAATTTGCCCCTGACGACCATGTCTGCCCCTGACGACTAAACCTGCCCCTGATGACTAAATGTGCCCCTGACGACTAAATCTGCCCCTGACGACCATGTCTGGCCCTGATGACCACGTCTGCCTCTGACGACCACATCTGGCCCTGACGACTAAATTTGAGCCCTGATGACTGCGTCTGCCCCTGACGACCACATCTGCCCCAGACGACTAAATCTGCCTGACAGCCACATCTGCCCCTGGCGGCACTAATATCTGACACAGTACAACCTAGAACCAGGTTCCTGGAGTAGAAAAGTCGGCTGCTGCCCCTGACGACCACGTCTACCCCTGACGACTAAATCTGACCCTGACGACCACTTCTACCACGACGACTAAATCTGCCTCTAACAACTAAATCTGACCCTGACAACTAAATCTGCCCCTGACGACCAATTCTGCCCCTGATGACTAAATCTGCCCCTGACGACTAAATCTGCCCAAGAACCACGTCTGCCCCTGATGACAAAATCTGCCCCTGACGACCATGTCTGCCCCTGACGAATATATCTTCCCCTGACGACTAAACCTGCCCCTGACGACTAAACCTGCCCCTGACGACCATGTCTGCCCCTGACGACTAAATCTGCCCCTGACGACAAAATCTGCCCCTGACGACTAAACCTGCCCCTGACGACTAAACCTGCCTCTGACGACCATGTCTGCCCCTGACGACTAAATCTGCCCCTGACGACTAAATCTGCCCCTGACGACCATGTCTGGCCCTGATGACCACGTCTGCCCCTGACGACTAAATTTGCCTAACAACCACATCTGCCCCAGACGACTAAATCTGCCTGACAGCCACATCTGCCCCTGACGGCACTAATATCTGACACAGTAAAACCTAGAACCAGGTTCCTGGAGTAGAAAAGTCGGCTGCTGCCCCTGACGACCAGGTTTGTCCTTGACGACTAAACCTGCCCCTGACGACCACTTTTACCACGACGACTAAATCTGCCTCTAACAACTAAATCTGACCTTGACAACTAAATCTGCCCCTGACGACTAAATCTGCCCCTGATGACCACGTCTGCCTCTGACGACTAAATTTGAGCCTTGAAGACTACGTCTGCCCCTGACGACTAAACCTGCCCCTGGCGACTAAATCGGCCCCTGACGACTAAATCTGCCCCTGACGACCACGTCCACCTCTGACGACTAAATTTACCTAACAAAAACATCTGGCACTGACGACCACGTCTGCCCTTGACAACTAAATCTGCCCTTGACAACTAAATCTGCCCCTGACGACTAAATCTGCCCCTGATGACCACGTCTGCCTCTGACGACAAAATTTGAGCCTTGAAGACTACATCTGCCCCTGACGACTAAACCTGCCCCTGGCGACTAAATCGGCCCCTGACGACTAAATCTGCCCCTGACGACCACGTCCACCTCTGACGACTAAATTTACCTAACAAAAACATCTGGCACTGACGACCACGTCTGCCCTTGACAACTAAATCTACCTCTGTCGTCTTGGCCCGACGACGAAATCTGCCCCTGATGACGAAATCTGCCCCTGACGCCAAAATCTGCCCCTGACGACGAAATCTGCCCCTGACGACCACGCCTGCCTGTGACGACTAAATCTGCCCCTGACGACCACGTCTGCCTCTGACGACTAAATTTGACCCCCGATGACTACGCCTGCCCCTGGCGACTAAATGTGCCCCTGGCGACTAAATCTGCCCGAGAACCACGTCTGCACCTGACGACCACGTCTGGCCCTGATGACCACAGCTGCCTCTGACGACTAAATTTGCCCCTGACAACTAAATTTGCCTAATAACCACATCTGCCCCTGATGACCGTGTCTGCCACGACGACTAAATCTGCCCCTAACATCTAAATCTGCTCCTGGCGACTAAATCTTCCCGACAACCACGTCTGCCCCTGATGACTAAACCTGCCTGACAACCACATCTGCCCCTGACGACCAATTATGCCCCTGATGATTAAATTTGTCCCTGATGACTAAATCTGCCCCTCACGACAACGTCTGCCAGGACGACTAAATCTGCCTCTAACAACTTAATTTGCCCCTGACAACTAAATCTGCCTGACAACCACATCTGCCCCTGACGACCATGTCTGCCCCTCACAACTAAATCTGCCCCTGACGACTAAATCTGCCCCTGACGACCACGTTTGCCCCTCACAACTAAATCTGCCCCTGACGACTAAATCTGCCCCTGACGACCACGTTTGCCCCTCACAACTAAATCTGCCCCTGACGACCACGTTTGCCCCTGACGTCCACGTCTGCCACAACGACTATCTGCCACGACGACTAAATTTACCCCTAACAACTAAATCTGCCCCTGGCGACTAAATCTGCCCGACAACCACATCTGCCCCTGACAACCATGTCTGCGCCTGACGACTAAATCTGCCCCTGATGACAAAATCTTCCCCCTGACAACTAAATCTGCCCCTGATGTCTGCCTCTGATGACTAAATCTGCCTGTGATGACTAAATCTGCCCCTGACGACCACGTCTGCTCCTAATGAGCACGTCTGCCACGACGACTATCTGCCCCTGACGACTAAATCTGCCCCTGGTGACTAAATCTGCCCCTGACGACAAAATCTGCCCCTGACGACTAAACCTGCCCCTGACGACCATGTCTGCCCCTGACGACTAAATCTGCCCCTGACGACCATGTCTGGCCCTGATGACCACGTCTGCCTCTGACGACCACATCTGGCCCTGACGACTAAATTTGCCCCTGACGACTAAATTTGCCTAACAACTAAATCTGCCCCTGACGACCAATTCTGCCCCTGATGACTAAATCTGCCCCTGACGACCAAGTCTGCCACGACGACTAAATCTGCCTCTAACAACTAAATCTGCCCCAGCGTCTAAATCTGCCTGACGACCACGTCTGCCCCTGATGACCACTTTTACCACAACGACTAAATCTGCCTCTAACAAATAAATCTGACCCTGACAATTTAATCTGCCCCTGACGACTAAATCTGCCCCTGACGACTAAACCTGCCCCTGACGACCATGTCTGCCCCTGACGACTAAATCTGCCCCTGACGACAAAATCTGCCCCTGACGACTAAATCTGCCCCTGACGACTAAATCTGCCCCTGACAACTAAATCTGCCCCTGACGACTAAGTCTGCCCCTGACGACCATGTCTGGCCCTAATGACCACGTCTGCCTCTGACGACCACATCTGGCCCTGACGACTAAATTTGCCCCTGACGACCATGTCTGCCCCTGACGACTAAACCTGCCCCTGATGACTAAATGTGCCCCTGACGACTAAATCTGCCCCTGACGACCATGTCTGGCCCTGATGACCACGTCTGCCTCTGACGACCACATCTGGCCCTGACGACTAAATTTGAGCCCTGATGACTGCGTCTGCCCCTGACGACCACATCTGCCCCAGACGACTAAATCTGCCTGACAGCCACATCTGCCCCTGGCGGCACTAATATCTGACACAGTACAACCTAGAACCAGGTTCCTGGAGTAGAAAAGTCGGCTGCTGCCCCTGACGACCACGTCTACCCCTGACGACTAAATCTGACCCTGACGACCACTTCTACCACGACGACTAAATCTGCCTCTAACAACTAAATCTGACCCTGACAACTAAATCTGCCCCTGACGACCAATTCTGCCCCTGATGACTAAATCTGCCCCTGACGACTAAATCTGCCCAAGAACCACGTCTGCCCCTGATGACAAAATCTGCCCCTGACGACCATGTCTGCCCCTGACGAATATATCTTCCCCTGACGACTAAACCTGCCCCTGACGACTAAACCTGCCCCTGACGACCATGTCTGCCCCTGACGACTAAATCTGCCCCTGACGACAAAATCTGCCCCTGACGACTAAACCTGCCCCTGACGACTAAACCTGCCTCTGACGACCATGTCTGCCCCTGACGACTAAATCTGCCCCTGACGACTAAATCTGCCCCTGACGACCATGTCTGGCCCTGATGACCACGTCTGCCCCTGACGACTAAATTTGCCTAACAACCACATCTGCCCCAGACGACTAAATCTGCCTGACAGCCACATCTGCCCCTGACGGCACTAATATCTGACACAGTAAAACCTAGAACCAGGTTCCTGGAGTAGAAAAGTCGGCTGCTGCCCCTGACGACCAGGTTTGTCCTTGACGACTAAACCTGCCCCTGACGACCACTTTTACCACGACGACTAAATCTGCCTCTAACAACTAAATCTGACCTTGACAACTAAATCTGCCCCTGACGACTAAATCTGCCCCTGATGACCACGTCTGCCTCTGACGACTAAATTTGAGCCTTGAAGACTACGTCTGCCCCTGACGACTAAACCTGCCCCTGGCGACTAAATCGGCCCCTGACGACTAAATCTGCCCCTGACGACCACGTCCACCTCTGACGACTAAATTTACCTAACAAAAACATCTGGCACTGACGACCACGTCTGCCCTTGACAACTAAATCTGCCCTTGACAACTAAATCTGCCCCTGACGACTAAATCTGCCCCTGATGACCACGTCTGCCTCTGACGACAAAATTTGAGCCTTGAAGACTACATCTGCCCCTGACGACTAAACCTGCCCCTGGCGACTAAATCGGCCCCTGACGACTAAATCTGCCCCTGACGACCACGTCCACCTCTGACGACTAAATTTACCTAACAAAAACATCTGGCACTGACGACCACGTCTGCCCTTGACAACTAAATCTACCTCTGTCGTCTTGGCCCGACGACGAAATCTGCCCCTGATGACGAAATCTGCCCCTGACGCCAAAATCTGCCCCTGACGACGAAATCTGCCCCTGACGACCACGCCTGCCTGTGACGACTAAATCTGCCCCTGACGACCACGTCTGCCTCTGACGACTAAATTTGACCCCCGATGACTACGCCTGCCCCTGGCGACTAAATGTGCCCCTGGCGACTAAATCTGCCCGAGAACCACGTCTGCACCTGACGACCACGTCTGGCCCTGATGACCACAGCTGCCTCTGACGACTAAATTTGCCCCTGACAACTAAATTTGCCTAATAACCACATCTGCCCCTGATGACCGTGTCTGCCACGACGACTAAATCTGCCCCTAACATCTAAATCTGCTCCTGGCGACTAAATCTTCCCGACAACCACGTCTGCCCCTGATGACTAAACCTGCCTGACAACCACATCTGCCCCTGACGACCAATTATGCCCCTGATGATTAAATTTGTCCCTGATGACTAAATCTGCCCCTCACGACAACGTCTGCCAGGACGACTAAATCTGCCTCTAACAACTTAATTTGCCCCTGACAACTAAATCTGCCTGACAACCACATCTGCCCCTGACGACCATGTCTGCCCCTCACAACTAAATCTGCCCCTGACGACTAAATCTGCCCCTGACGACCACGTTTGCCCCTCACAACTAAATCTGCCCCTGACGACTAAATCTGCCCCTGACGACCACGTTTGCCCCTCACAACTAAATCTGCCCCTGACGACCACGTTTGCCCCTGACGTCCACGTCTGCCACAACGACTATCTGCCACGACGACTAAATTTACCCCTAACAACTAAATCTGCCCCTGGCGACTAAATCTGCCCGACAACCACATCTGCCCCTGACAACCATGTCTGCGCCTGACGACTAAATCTGCCCCTGATGACAAAATCTTCCCCCTGACAACTAAATCTGCCCCTGATGTCTGCCTCTGATGACTAAATCTGCCTGTGATGACTAAATCTGCCCCTGACGACCACGTCTGCTCCTAATGAGCACGTCTGCCACGACGACTATCTGCCCCTGACGACTAAATCTGCCCCTGGTGACTAAATCTGCCCCTGAAGACCATGTCTGCCACAGCGACTAAATCTGCCCCTAACAACTAAATCTGCCCCTAATGACCACATCTGCCCCCGATGACCACATCTGCCCCTGAAGACCATGTCTGTTCCTGATGAGCACGTCTGCCACGACGACTATCTGCCCCTGACGACCATGTCTGACCCTGACGACCCTGAGTTGAACATAGACTCTTCATACTGGTACATTTCCACAGCCTCAGCTTTGCTACTGCCACAACTGAATGGTCAGAGGCAGCAGGGAATGCTGCACACACAGTGATTTGTGTGTTTAGCATGAGTCATCACAGCATCATACATTTACTCCTATTTGACATAGTCAGAGCCTGACTCTACACAACACAACCCCATCAACTGCCTGACCCAGTTTCTGAACCTGATCCGGAGACTGGACTGGAACCCTTAGCAGCTCAGTGAGCTAAAAGCTACTGGAGAAGAAACAAACCAGCAAGCACTGGTTTCTGTGTTTTATTTTGTTTATGAGGAGATGATGGTCTGACACTAGTTACTGGAAATCATGAATGCAATGTGTCGCTCAGATGCATTTTGCTGCCATTTGACCATACCTTAGTATTTGACTCCAGCCCTGCTCATCGGCTTCGCTGATTTCTCTATTACTATCATATTTCTACATGTATTTGTACTTCCGACCCCTGACATGATGGACCTGCCCTCCTGGCACCTGCTGCAGGCTGAGCCGTCATGTCACATGACCAGCCCCATGCACTGTAACTGGCTGAAGGACGGAACTGAGGCTTTCGCACCCTCAGGTCTGTGTCAGGGATAGATCATGATTTTAACCACAGTGACACCTCCTGTACTTCAGTACTGTGTCTTATCCAAACTGCATTCTACACATATTAGTACCTAATAATACTGCACAGCTACTGCATGTGTCTAGTGGGCGACTGTAGAAGCAGTAGCACTGATGGCAGCAGATGTTTGGGCGTACTAGTGGTAGAACAGGTTGTTCATAACAGACACAACAATGTATATGAATGTGTGTGTGTACTAGTACTAATGTGTGTACTAGTATTGACTCTTATGTACCTTTGTACTCTAATACTCAAGTGTCTGATCTGTCTGTTCTGTCCATCATGATGTCTCCCCTCCATCGACTGAATCTGAATGTGCCTCCACACGCCTATCTGAGAGGAAGAGGAGGAGGATGAAGAGGCCCTGCACCCAGTCATCAGTGAGGCCGGAACCAGCAGCACCAACAGTGTGTGTGTGTGTGTGTGTGTGTGTGTTGGGGGGTATTTACTCGTCTGGGTGCGTGTCCTCGCTCATTTTTTGCCCTTTCACCTCCGGTACCGCCGAGCTCCCGCCGCGGCTGCACACAGCGGCGTCTTCATGCTTCTTCGCCGGCTCCGTTCCGCTCTCCGTCCGGTGGTTTAGTCCCGGTGGATGTTGTCCCCGGATCCAGCGTCTCCTCCTCCTCCTCCTCCTCCGCTTCGCCCACTCCTGCTTCCTCAGCCGCTGAAGCGCATCTCTGAGAGGCGCATCCGCTGTTTCTGCCGCTTCGCTCCCCTCCTCCTCCTCCTCTCAGGCCGAACCGGGCTGGAATGCGGTAAAATGGTGCTGTGGCGTGTGTCGGTGCGGATGGCCCCGGACGAGCCCCATCTCCCCGTTACTCCATGTTGTATTCAGACTGCAGACGGAGCGGGGGGGGGGGGGGTGACGTTGGACCCGAAGGACTGTAGCGTCACGTGCTACCGACAGACGAAAACGATAATAATTATAATTATGGTGATGACAGATAGTGAGCATAGCATCATAACAGTGACAGTGTTGGTCCAATGATCTACAGCAGCTTCTCCGAGAACTTTTCTGCTTTTACATGTTCCCATCAGGTGTTTCCCATCATACCCTGCGGTCTCGCAGGTAGGAGTCATTCTACAGACATGTTGTGGCCACTAGAGGACGCAGGAGTCCAACTTTACAGGTTCTGTTTTTGATTAAACCATCAGCAGCTAGAACTGAAAACAGAAACTGAAACAGTTATTTATCCAACACAGGCTCGGTTCTGCCCGGACTGGATGATTTCACTGTTTAATTTAAATTCCCCATTAAACACGAGTTAAATTGAATCCAGCAATCCTGAATATCCTAAAACTATGAAAGCAACACGTGTTTCACCATAGTTTTTACAGTATTATACTGTATCCAGGTCCCTGAGGCTCCAGGGACCTGGATCCGGTTCCTTGACTCGGTGAATCTTTGTGTAAATAGAAAACCGTTAAGTGACGAGTTTTAGCGTTCGCAGCTCGCATTAGCGAAGCGCCTTCCTCCTCCTCTTCCTCACGGTCCCCGCCCTCTTTTCCCGCGGTCTAACGGAGCTGTGACGGGGATTGAACGCACCTCCACGCGTTAAACACTCTAGTAGAACAAGGGGAAAGTGGTCTGAGCCTGGAGCTATGCACCAAAGTCAAGTTATTAATTTTCAAAGTTGACTGTATTACAGTATGACATGGTAGTTTTAAAACTAATAAATCCTAAACTATACAGTAAAAATACAAGGATTTTTGGATGGTGATAGTACACATCTAGCAGAAATAAGAGAAAGTGGTCTGGGCCTGGAACTATGCACTAAGTCAAGTTATTAAATATAAAAGTTTTACAGTATAACATGGTAGTTTTAAATACTAATAAATGCTTAATTTCACAGTAAAAGTACACAGATCTTTATTAGGCGAAAGTTTTTCTATATATGCAATATTTGGTTTCGTAGTTTTCCATATTTTGAACAGACCGACGTCTCGCTATAAAAAGAGGAAGTCGCGACGAGCGTGTGTTGTGCTCTGCTGTAAAGCGTGTAATACGGGCGCAAGACGTTTTTGAAGCGCGGCTGGCTGAACGACGGATGAACGAAGGACGGCTCATTTGACCGCAGTGGACTAACGACCCAGACTAAACGCTACCAGATCGGACTTCCCTGGTTTCTGCCTGGACCTGGACGCTGGACCGCTGTGGAAAGCGGAGCCGCTGTTCTTCTTGGTTCGGGATTTACACAGGCAAGTCATCAGCGCTCCGGTACCGGGACTTGGAGTCAGCTGGACTCTGGCCGGAGAGACGCGGCCGATGGAGCAACGGGTGCGTAAAGGATCAGCTTTTAATGGGTCAGAGTCCGGCTCGAGTCCAATTCTGAGTCTGTTTACAGAGTCTTTTTATATTACATCCTTCTAGTTTTGTCTTAGATAAAGTGATCAAATCCAAAGCTTCCAAAGTTGCTAATTAACCGTCATTTAATAAAACAATAGGTTTGAAATTCTTCTTCTGGTTCTTTTGTGCAGTTGTTAAAAACACATTTGTTCCATTCCGTTAGCGTAAAAAAACTGAAATCTGAAATAAAACGTCCCTCATGCTTAATGTTTGTGGTGGAATAGATGAGAGAGTTGTCTTTTGTGAGATTTATTATAAAAATAAAGGAATATAAAAATAATGGGGAAAGCAAATCAAAAACACGGATGTTGATCGCGCACATCAACAAACCAAAAACCAGCTGGAGATCAGTGCACACACCACGAATGATGATGATGCACCACCTCATCCCTGTCACTGTGTGTGTGTGTGTGTGTGTGTGTGTGTGTGTGTGTGTGTGTGTGTGTGTGTGTGTGTGTGTGTGTGTGTGTGTGTGTGTGTGGAGATGTTTACATTCTCACATCTGCATCACTGGCGTCTGACGATCAGAGAGGAAGGAGCGCTAAGTCTCAACAGACAGAGAGACACAACTCCCCGAACTTGGGTTTCAGGCAGAGACAAGCATTGAACAGTGTAGGTGAAATGTCAAATACATTAAACAGAAGTAAGACAAAACATAACATACTAATTGCAGAACATAAGTCATAAATCATATAATAACTGCATTGAATGAGGAGGAAACAATTTTTCCATTACATGTTTCAAATAGTTTTCAGGCACTTTTTTACGCTAAACTTACACTAAAGTCCTTTAACAATAAATCAAAGAAAATTGATTTGAAATTAAACAAGAAAGTTTAGACTTGCTTCCTGATTTTAAAGCAGTTTTTAATATGAGGCAACCAGTAACCAGTCAAGCTCATATTACTCTGACTTCTACTTGAGGCCGTTTACATAACATGCATGTTATTTTATTGGATTACATTTTTTTGTCATACAAATGTGCAGTGAAACATTAAATTCAAAAAGAACATACTTTAACTTTGAAACCTTTCAGACAAACTCAGAATATGATTATATCAGTGGAGGATGTCAAAGGTCATCTGTCTGTGTTCCAGTATGACGACCCGGGTGGCTACATGCTGGGAACGCTGGGACAGCTCCACCCCCTCACGGCTCCACACCAGTGCTCCCAGTCCACCCACAGCTGCAGCGCTGTGGTCGCCACCCGGGACAGAGATGCCATTTATGGGTACGATGAGTTCACTGACACCGTAAAACACAACTGACACTGACAGGAGTCTTTCTGTGAAACCAGTTCCTCCTTCATCCTGGCTGCGTGTGTGTGTGTGTGTGTGTGTAACCTCTCCTCTCTCTCTCTCTCTCTCTCCTGCAGACACCCTTTATTCCCTCTGCTCGCTCTGCTTTTTGAAAAATGTGAGCTGGCGACGTTCACTTCGAGGGACGGCTGTGTGACTGGAGGGGACATGTGCTCCTCTGACTCTTTCAACGAAGACATCGCCATCTTCTGCAGACAGGTAGTATGTGGGTGTCAGCTCAGGTATTGTTGAGTGTCTGATTCACTAACGTTTGATCACGTGTGATCAGGACCGGTCGGAGGAGCCTCTGTTCTCATTCCACCTGGAGCTGGACAAGCTGGTGAGGTTGTGATGCTCTAGCAGCTGTAGGTTCACGGCCCACGTGCTTCTGAAGACGCAGGGATTAAAGTCTGTTTGTAGAAACATCAGGTTTTACTTTGTTTTGTCCACATGACCAACACACGAAGAGGTTCACGGTTTGTTGTTGAGATTTATGCATTACCACTCTGCAGATGATCCAGGCCATTCAGGTCCTGCGCTTCCACCTGCTGGAGCTGGAGAAGGTCAGAAAACAGATTCACCTCCTTCATTTACCAGACTGGATCTAATGTCATGAGAACAAAGACGCATCTGATCCAGGATTAGTCCTGAGCTAAAGTCTCTGTAATCCCAACACATCTACTGAACCGCTAACGTTTCTGCTGTTTTGTTGTTGCTGTTTATCCTCAGACTTTACTCAGTGTAGATTTCAGAATCAGCAAGTGTTTATTGCCAAATGGAGTAAAGACACGTTAAAATCTGTTTTAATCTAATAATAATCTAATAATTTTTTAATCTGTTTTCTTAAAGTAAAAAGAAAACATAATATGAATTATACACACAAACATGAAGGGTTTACATCATCAAAACTGTGTCAAACTGTGAAGAGGCCGTTTTGTGAATATTTCCTGTATTTGTCCTTTTCAGGTTTATGAGCTTTGTGATAATTTCTGCCATCGATACATCATCTGCCTGAAAGGGAAGATGCCGATAGATCTGGTGATAGATGACAGGGACGAAACCAGGTCGGACAGCAAGGACTTTATTGTGGATCAGGTGAGGTCATTAAGGGTCAGTTGAGGTAATGTTGATCAGGTGAGGTCATCGGGTTTCAGGTGAGGTCATCGGGTTTCAGGTGAGGTCATCGAGGGTCAGGTGACATCATTAAGGGTCAGGTGACTTTAACGTGGATCAGATGTGTGTTACTCCAAGATGCATAAAGTACTAATTATGTCTTATGTTATCATCAACTGTAGTGCAGTCATTTTTACGGCAATTGCAATGCATTATGGATGATGACATCACATGGTTCAACCTGTCTCCACGACATAAATGTCTGTTTCATCTATTTTGCGTCAGAGGATTTTGCTAGTGTTTGTGATAGCGTTAGCTTCAGCATGCTACCAATTTGAACAGACTGTGGTATAATTCACTGATTTGAGCTTTACTAAATGATTGTGTTTCATTTCTCCCCTTGCAGAACTCATGGAGCAAAGATCCTGACGCCGCGGTGCCGGTCCGGTCAGCCGGGACACCGGACCCAGCCAGCAGTGGAGCTACGTCTCACCGTAGCGGTTGCAGCAGTGAACAAGGTCTGTTTCTGTTAGTTGGTCTGGACCACATCCAGCCCCACGCTGACTGTGTTAAGCTAAAAGATTTCACTAACGCATGAACAGAAAGTCCTGGAATCTACTGTAAGCCTGAGCTCAGAGCTACCATCTCATAAACCAACTGTCCACAACTGGACCTGGGATTAGCAAGCTAACTCCAGGTAAACTGGGGCAATGTTGGGCCTGGGTTCAGTAAATGCAGGTTCTTCCTTCTTTGACACTAAATGTTCTGCTTGCACCAACATGAACTGTTTTAAAGTTTCAAAAAACTGGGAAATTGCTTTGCACACTTATGATTGCTTTCACATAGAATAGAATGGAGTTTTGTATCAGGACAGACATAATATAATATGTAATATATGTATAAATACATATTTATATGTATAAGAACTAGTGTTCTTATGACCTGAAAAGCTCCTCCCTGAACCGCCGCCTTACCGTGGTGGAGGAGTTTGTGTGCCCGAATGACCCCGGGAGCTATGTTGTCGGGGGCTAAATGCCCCTGGTAGGGTCTCCCAAGGCAAACAGGTCCTGGGCGACGGGCCAGACTAAGAGCGGTTCACAACCCCCCTATGAAAGACAAACCACCAAGGCCAGAGACGTCGCCCGGTATGGCGCAGCCGGGGCCCCCCCCTGGAGCCAGGCCCGGGGTTGGGGCTCGCATGTGAGCGCCTGGTGGCCGGGCCTGGCACAGCCCGAAAGAGCGACGTGGGGCCGTCCTCAAGTGGACCCACCATCCGCGGGAGGAACCGTAGGGGGCCGGTGCAGAGTGGATTGGGCGGCAGTCGAAGGCGGGAGCCTGGGCGCCCCAATCCCTGGATAACCAATCTGGTTATTGGGACATGGAATGTCACGTCACTGGGGGGAAAGGAGCCTGAGCTTGTGCAGGAGGTCGAGCAGTACCGGCTAGAAATAGTCGGGCTCACCTCCACACACAGCCTGGGCTCTGGAACCCAACTCCTGGAGAGGGACTGGACCCTTTTCTACTCTGGAGTTGCCTGCGGTGAGAGGCGGCGGGCTGGTGTGGGCTTGCTCATAGCTCCCCAGCTTAGTCGCCGTGTGTTGGAGTTTTCCCCGGTGGACGAGAGGGTCGCTTCCCTGCGCCTTCGGGTGGGGGATAGGTCACTCACCGTCATTTGTGCTTACGGGCCGAATGGCAGTGTGGAGTATCCGGCCTTCTTGGGGTCCCTGGAGGGAGTGTTGGAAAGCGCTCAGACTGGGGACCCCATCGTTCTTCTGGGAGATTTCAATGCCCACGTAGGTAATAACAGTGATACCTGGAGAGGCGTGATTGGGAGGAACGGCCTCCCTGATCTGAACCCGAATGGTGTTATGTTATTGCACTTTGGCCATAACAAACACCATGTTCGAACATAAGGGTGTCCATCGGTGCACATTGCACCAGGACACCCTAGGCCGGAGGTCGATGATAGACTTTGTAGTCGTTTCACCTGACCTTCGGCCATATGTTTTGGACACTCGGGTGAAGAGAGGGGCTGAGCTGTCAACTGATCACCATCTGGTGGTGAGTAGGATCCGCTGGCAGAGAAGGAGGCTGGAACGACTTGGCAGGCCCAAACGTATTGTGAGGGTCTGTTGGGAACGCCTGGCTGAACCCTCTGTCAGACGGACCTTTAACTTACACCTCCGGGAGAGCTTCGACCAGATTCTGAGGGAGGTGGGAGACATAGAGTCCGAGGGGACCATGTTCTCCATCTCCATCGTCAACGCGGCCGTTCAGAGCTGTGGACGCAGGGTCTCCGGTGCCTGTCGTGGTGGTAATCCCCGAACCCGGTGGTGGACGCCAGAGGTAAGGGACGCCATCAAGCTGAAGAAGGAGTCCTACCAGGTATGGTTGACCTGTAGGACTCCTGAGGCAGCTGATGGGTACCGGCAGGCCAAGCGTGCTGCAGCCCGTGCCGTTGCGGAGGCAAAAACTCGGGCTTGGGAGGAGTTCGGGGAGGCCATGGAGGAGGACTATCGCTCGGCCTCAAAGAGATTCTGGCAAACCGTCCGGCGCCTCAGGAGGGGGAAGCAGTTCTTTACCAACTCTGTTTTCAGTGGAGGTGGGGAGCTGTTGACCTCAACTGGGGATGTTATCGGACGGTGGAAGGTGTACTTTGAGGATCTCCTCAACCCCTCCGACATGCCTTCTGCTGAGGAAGCAGAGGCAGGGGACTCAGAGGCGGACTCGCCCATCACCCAGGCTGAGGTCACTGAGGTAGTTAGTAAGCTCCTCGGTGGCAGAGCAGCGGGGGTGGATGAGATCCGTCCTGAGTACCTCAAGTCTCTGGATGTTGTGGGGCTGTCTTGGGTGACACGCCTCTGCAACATCGCGTGGAGGAGGGGGACTGTTCCTCTGGACTGGACAACCGGGGTGGCTGTCCCTCCTTACAAAAAGGGGGACAGGAGAGTGTGTTCCAACTATAGGGGGATCACCCTTCTCAGCCTCCCTGGGAAAGTCTATGCCAGGGAACTGGAGAGGAGAAATCGGCCGATAGTTGAACCTCGGATACAGGAGGAACAATGTGGTTTTCGGCCTGGTCGTGGAACGCTGGACCAGCTTTATACCCTCAGCAGGGTGCTTGAGGGTTTGTGGGAGTTTGCCCAACCAGTCTACATGTGCTTTGTGGATCTGGAGAAGGCATTCAACCGCGTCCCTCGTGACATCCTGTGGGGGGTGCTCTGGAGTCCAGGGCCCTTTGCTAAGGGCTGTTCGGTCTCTGTACAACCGGAGCAGGAGCTTGGTTCGCATTGCCAGCAATAAGTCAGACCTGTTCCCGGTGCATGTTGGATTTCGGCAGGGCTGCCCTTTGTCACCGGTTCTGTTCATTATTTTTATGGACAGAATTTCTAGGCGCAGCCAGGGGCCGGAGGGGGTCTGGTTTGGGGACCACAGGATAGCATCTCTGCTTTTTGCAGATGATGTTGTCCTGTTGGCTTCATCAGGCCAGGACCTCCAGCGTGCGCTGGTGCGGTTTGCAGCTGAGTGTGAAGCGGCTGGGATGAGAATCAGTTCCTCCAAATCTGAGGCCATGGTTCTCGACCGGAAAAAGGTGGTTTGCTCTCTCCAGGTTGGAGAAGAGTTCCTGCCCCAAGTGGAGGAGTTTAAGTATCTTGGGGTCTTGTTCACGAGTGAGGGAAGGAAGGAGCGTGAGTTTGACAGACGGATTGGTGCGGCGGCTGCAGTAATGCGGTCGGTGTATCGGTCCGTCGTGGTGAAGAGGGAGCAGAGCGGAAAGGCAAAGCTCTCAATTTACCGGTCAATCTACGTTCCTACCCTCACCTATGGTCATGAGCTTTGGGTCATGACCAAAAGGCCAAGGTCACGGATACAAGCGGCTGAAATGAGCTTCCTCCGCAGGGTGGCTGGGCGCTCCCTTAGAGATAAGGTGAGGAGCTCTGTCACCCGGGAGGAGCTCGGAGTAGAGTCGCTGCTCCTCCACATCGAGAGGAGCCAGCTGAGGTGGCTCGGGCATCTAGTTCGGATGCCTCCTGGACGCCTCCCTGGGGAGGTGTTCCGGGCATGTCCCACCGGTAGGAGGCCCCGAGGAAGACCTAGGACTCGCTAGAGAGACTACGTCTCTCGGCTGGCCTGGGAACGTCTTGGGGTCCCACCGGAAGAGCTGGAGGAAGTGCCCGGGGAGAGGGAAGTCTGGAACTCTCTGCTTAGACTGCTGCCCCCGCGACCCGGCCCCGGATAAGCAGATGAATATGGATGGATGGATGGATGTATAAATACATATGTATACTTATATACACACGGTTCTGCAGGTGGACGTACTGGGGGCGGTTGGTGAGGTAGTCCATGATCCATGAGATCAGGGCGGCTCCAGCTGCATGTCCTTCAGTTTCTCTCCCAGCAGCGCAGGCTGGATGCTGTTAAATGCACTGGAGAAATCAAAGAACATGATCCTCACTGAGGCGCCAGGCTGCAGGTGGTTGTGGGTGCGATGGAGCGTCATCCACTCCTAGATGGGGTTGATATGAGGGTGACTGAGGGTTTGACCAGAGACCGTCCAGGATCAGCCTCTCAAAAGCCTCCATGATCTGAGAGGTCAGAGCCACGGGTCTGTAGTCGTTGAGGACTCTGGGACGTGGCGTCTTATTCACTGGCACGATGCATGGCTTCTTCCGCTCCTTTCTCACCTGATCTGCTGTGATTGTGTGGAAAGTCCAGCTGCTGGACTTTCACTGAGCTATAAAACAGTGTGGTCCAATAACATGTAACACAGGTTTGTTTCAGGAGACGGTCTGCATGAGTGCATGGCGTCTCCCAGCACAGGGGACGACGACCTGGACGGGAGCAAAATGCACAACAAAAGAAGAGGAATCTTTCCCAAAGTGGCCACCAACATCCTGAGGGCCTGGCTCTTCCAGCACCTGACGGTAGGTCCGTCAGCCTCGGACCGGGCCCTGAGCTGCTCTGCCTGTAGCAGGAAGTCAGGAGCAGCTGGTGACCAGCCTCACCAGCCAATGCTCTGCATCCAGTTCACCAGCTGCTCTGGCTGTGCTACAACCCACAGCGACGACCATGTTTTCTGTCTTCTGGTGTTCGACATCTGTCTTGTTCTCTCTCTGCGCAGCATCCGTACCCGTCAGAGCCACAGAAGAAGCAGCTGGCACAGGACTCGGGTCTCACTGTCTTGCAGGTCAACAACTGGTGAGTCCCAGCAGCCGAGAGGCTCCTCAGATGATCTGTGCAGAAACGGAGGAAACCGGGTCCAGTCCAGAGAAACTGGCACAGAGCAGCTCACTGCAGCCCAGGAGGTTCTGCCTCCTGCCCCTAGGTGGCCTGCTGAAGCCTGCCTGGTGGTTCTGGAGAGAAGTCAGGTTCTCCAGAACACCTTTCCCTTCTTCTAATCCGGTTGTTTGTCTTCCTTAGGTTTATTAACGCGCGGCGCCGGATCGTCCAACCCATGATTGACCAGTCCAATCGAGGGGGTGAGTTCAGTTTTGGAGTTTACTGCTTTATGAAATAAGTTCTGTTTGATCAAACAAGCTTAAGTTGTTTTAAGTAAAGCTAATGGTCGCTGATTCAGGTGCTGTAGGAGCCAGAAATGACCCAAAGGCTTTGATTTTGGTGGTTTGATCAATCATGTTCAGATTGGACCCAGCTTATAAGGTTTTAATAAACAGAACATTTCAGGTAAACGTGTGTCCTGAAGCTTCTGTGATGTAATCATGCAGCAGAACCATCTGTTTGAGTGAACATTAAATTGCTGTTTGTCAGATCAGGTGCCTGAGTCTGGAGGAAATGCTGCCACCAACATAAAAGGAAACAAACTCAGACTTCCCTTCTGTCCACAGTGGGACAAGCAGAAGCGTACGGCCCATTTGGCCCAGCGGGAGGTTTCGTCATGGGACTTGGACCACCTGGTACCACACACACACACACACACACACACACACACACACACACACACACACACCTTGTGCTATCTGCCTGCAGCTTCTATGACTCTATGACTTCTATTGTTCTGCAGGTCCAGTGGCTGAAGCGTCGCTGGAGGGTCAGGGGCAGTACCTGTGACACCAACACCACCTGCTGAGGCCCAGGACCTCAGAGTGGGTGTCCAGGTGGGTCTGGGTGTCATGTAATAACTGGACTGAGGTTACCAGAAGGTGGTCTGTTAAAAGAAAGAAGAAAGAAAAAGACGCCTTACCATCATCACTAATCTTCTCTGATTAATCCTCTGATTTGATCATCGCTTTCATCCCTCCACTTCATTACACTCAGCCCAATTCGTGTAAGAAAATTAATTATTGGGCTGAGGGAGGAAGTCTGACCATCTCTCACCCCCCTCGCTGCTCTGTCTCCATGGTAACGTAAGGGCGGATGGAGATCTGGTCTCGAGGGTTCTACTGGTCAAAGCTCCTGCTCTGTGTAGAGCAGAACCCTGGATGCAGCTACTGTTTGACTTTTCACACTGTGTGTGTTCCTCCAACTTTCTTTGTTTGAAAATAAAGTGACCTGAAGCATCTCTAACTATCGGCCTGAAGCTGGTTCCACGGAGGAGCTTGGTAAAGGCTCTGCCTCCCAGATTATATGTAGAAACTCTGGAACCACCAGTGGACCAGGAGCTCGTAGGTCTGGAAAACAAGATGGAGCTGAGCATTAGGCGCTTTGAAGAGAGAAGCATGTGGAGCTTCACACTGACGGAAGCCTCTCAGCCTGAACTCTTTTCTCCTGAAGGCCGATCCCTCGTCAGAACTGCTTCTTCAATCCCCCAAGGCCTCATTTCAAAGACATCTCCGTTTGTCTTCCTCCTAAAATCAGTCACTAATTGGCAGACGGAGCTCAGAAAGCGCCTCCGCTGACTGACAGGCGGCAGGCGCTTCAGCTCCCAGGCTGGACTGACCTCTGTAGGGGATTGAAGAAACTGCCTTCATGTCTGTTTTTCAGTTGGTGCCATCACAGGCGCCGACAAGCCCACTTAAAATGCACAAAGAGCAGCAAGAAGGTGGAGATGCAGCTCAGACACCACAGCTACAGTAAACAAACTACAAACCTGGCCCTGAACGCAGCACGTCACACATTCTTCCAAATCTGAAACTTCTTGAATCTCACTTAAACAATTTTGTTTTTTTCCATCAGCTTGTTTTGTTTTTTGTGACTGGGTCAGACGGACCTGAGGTCCAGGATCAATCTACAGCAAGCATCCTCGCAGTGCAGATACAGTAAAAGGCTTTGTATAGATTTGGACTTCAGCACTGCGGCTGCCGTTTGGACACTGGTGACTTATGGGCTGTTGAATGTAAAAGGAGCACCTATATAACTAGTTTTCCTAACTAGATGTTAAATGTTTTTTCTCACATTTAGTTAAATGTGCAAAAGTCTAAATGTAAATGTTAAATCTAAATGTTAGATGTTAAATCTTAATGTTAAATCTAAATGTAAATGTTAAATGTTAAATGTAAATGTTAAATGATCGAACTGAATATTTAAGTAGACTCCACCTCCTATGATTCCGGATCAGTGACGCGCACTCAAACACCTCCACCAGTACGCATAGCTCCGCCCACATCTGACTCTGGATCGGTGCACGACAATACCGAGGAGAAGCCTGAAGTCGAAGGGATGGAGTCTACTTGCACAATCATGAATATTCAGTCTTACACGCTGCGATCATTTAACATTTAACATTTACATTTAGGCTTTTGCACATTTAACTAAATGTGACAAAACATGTTGTGTCATTTAGTGAAATGTGAGAAAACTAGTTATAGGTGCTCCTTTTACATTCGGCACCCCATAGAGACTAGGTGGCACTTCTAAGCAGGCAGTAATAGATTGGTGGATCCAAGAACAGCCTCCACTACGCTGCTATGATCCACCAGCCTGAATGCATCTTCTGAAAAAGGCCACAGTACTGTTTTATTGTTAGTGGAAAAAAACAAACCTTAAACTCACTTACAACCTGTTTATTCTGTTATTTGGTTTTGGTTGATTCAAACATGTTGCACACAGATTCAACAGCTGTTTTTGTTACATTTATTTTTGTTACAGTCTCTGTTAATTATTTTTTTATATTATTTAATTATTTACCTTTTTAACTGATCAACACAGTGTTGATCAAAGTGGGTGGATAAGGTGGCAAGGAAGAAAGAAGTGTCAGGAGGAGTGGGAATAAGACTGTGAAGGTAGAAAGCTGCATACAGTTGTAAAGAAGATAGGGAGCGTGGAGGATCAGCTGGAGGAGGAAGGAGAGGTCAAGTCATGCTGAGCAGATTAAGCATCGGGCATGTTGTTTAAACAGCACGCTGCATTTGATGGGGAGGCATCTGGATGGGTTGTGTTCCTTCTGTGGGAGCGTGGAGGGAGTAGAACACGTTATTATGAAGTGTGGAAGAGGGGGTTGATGATACGAGATATGATGGAAGCTGGGATGAAGGAAGTTAGTTTGGAAAGCTGCTATCTCCAGAAGTTCTCTGATGACTGATGGGAGTGTATTTGGACCATAAACTGGACAGGAAAAAGAACTCAGCATGAGCAGCATGAATGGAGCAGACAGTAACAGACTGAACAAAGTGATCAGGAGGGCTGGTTCTGTTCTGGGGTGGAGCTGGACCCCCTACATGCTGTAGCTGAGAGGAGGATGCTGGTCCAACTCCTCACTATAGACGACACCTCCACCCCCACACAGTGTGTGTCTGGACAGAGGAGCACCTTCAGCCACAGCTGATCAGTATTAGGTTCTCCACAGAACGCCAGCGGAGAACCTTCCTACCGATGCCATCAGCCTGTACAACAAAAGGGTTGATCTTCATCCATGCAGTGACATGTATATAAAACTTTAGCTACTAATTACATGTAATTAGACAATAGCAATTAGACTAGACGTGAGTGTGTGTAGATGTGTTAGCATTCTATTTTTAATCTCTGTCCTTCTTGTGTTTACCTCCATCTGTGACAGCGATCAAAGTGTGCAGAATAATTTCTCTCTGGGATCAATAAAGTTTTTTGAATCTTGAATCTTATTGTTGATAGGGGGCGAGGGAGGAAGTTTAGTGCACATTGCAGTTTTTAAACATAACTGTGTTAGTTAATATGGGTAATGCGGCGTTAAAGTGCAGAAGAATAAGGAATTCTAATAAGGAAAACATGGCGGAAAATAGACAATATGTAGTAACGCCATAGAAAAAGCTCGTTGGTGGCGGTAGTGCGCAACTTACAGGCCGCAAGCTGCCATTAAACCAGAAGAAGAAGAAGAAAACTAAAACATGGCGGGATGTTCGAATTCTCTGACTTTACAACCAAACAAACAGTAAACACTGGATCCAGGAATCAGAGATAATGACCCGTAGCCGCAGACAGTTCGTCCCACCGCCTGGTTCCGCAAGATCTCCGCTGGACCAGCAGGTGTACCGGTCGAAACCGAACCGCCTGAGCAGAAGCTTCAGGCAGACCCAGGCCACAGCGGAGCTCGGTTCTCCACGGAGCCAGAAGTCAGGTTAGTACCGGGGAGGGGAGGCCGCTCCCGGAAGCCGTCCCGCTCCGCTTGTTCGCTCTTTTCTGTGCGGAACCGTCTTCACACCCTGGACGTTCACACAGGGTTCGACTGAAATCATTAAATCCAAAAGATAATATTAAACAGCATCAGACGGTACCGGTATTATTGTTGTTGTCATTCACGGCGTTTCCAGGTTCAGAGACAAACCGCCCACAGACTGATCTGTTGGTTCCTGTGTCTCTTCTTGGTCCAGACCTGAAGACCCCAACCAGAACCTCCAGGTCCGGAGCGGCTGCTGCCTTAAGTGAGTCTCCACACAACGACTCTGACTTCCAGCAGGACATCGTCTGGGACGCGGGCTCACCTTTGCCTGGCAGACCTGGTAGGTCCAGTCTGCTGAGATTTGGATCAACCACAAGATGATCAGAGTTCGCATTTCATGTTTCTGTTGCTTCTTCCTGTTCAGGGAACAAAGGTAAAACAGCAGCAGCCGGAGTCGTGGACATCTCCGAGATCGTCAGCAAGATCGCCCCAAAGGTCAGTGACCCAGCTGCTTCCACAGCAAGCGCTGAGCCGGGCCTGTTCTTGTACATCACATGTGTGGAGCTCCGGTCCTCGAGGGCCGTGTCCCTGCTGGTTTTCCAGCTCTCTCTGCTGATCACCTTGATCAGGTGTGTCAGTTGGCTTTTCCAGCTTGTCATTGACTGAACACGCCTGGTCAAGGTGATCAGTAGGAGCTGCGGCAGGGAGAGATGGAAAACCAGCAGGGCAGAGGCCCTCATCTGCATCACTTTGACACCCCTGTTGTACATGGACACATCTGTTGGTGGAGAACAGCATCCAGAACAGTGTAGCCGGTGTCATGGTCCGGTTCTTAGCTCTTCTCTCGTCGCAGCATGGCCGACCCAGGGTTGCAGAACCAACTTTACAGCAGTGGATCGGAGACAGCGCCACCATCCCCTGCACTCCTGATGTTCGAGTCCCCAAACCCAGGAAGAAATCCCCCAGGTGGGTCCAGAATAAACCCACTGGTTGTTGGATTTGTCTGGACCTGTTCTCTGTCAGTAGTAACAGTTCTTGCTCGGTTGTGCTTTACCGCAGGTTGGCTGGAGTTGATGATCTGCTGAAGCTGGCCAAACAGTTTGACCTCAACATGTTTCATCGTGACGAGGAGGATGCAGATGACGTCCTGCTTAAGGAGCCCAGCAACCGGAACCGGCTTGCTGCAGCTTGTGGACCCGGAGCAGGTGTGCAGGTCAACTTGGATCTACATATGGAAGACGATTTGGATTTCCTGTTTGATGGACCGACTCAGCACGTGAGTGGAACCATAAGCCAGGTGTCGGCGGCACAGCCTTCACCGTTAACACCTGCAGCGCCTGGGGACCCGTCCTCGCACGGCCCCGGTTCCGAAGACATGTCAGCTGGCGACGACTGGGACGACGACGACTTGTTAAATGACTCTTTGGTGATTGAGATGACACAGAATCCCCAGAACTTTGTTGCACTGAATCACTGCTCAACCCAGAACTCAGCCAGTAGCCTGACACCAGTACACATTCGTGTCAGTGGAGGCGAGAAATTTGACCAACCAGAGAAAATCACGAGACAAAGAGCGAGTTTCAAACTGGAGCCTAATCTGAATTTCTCTTTCGGAAGGAAGGACACATGGACGAGTACGAATGTGGACTCGGAACCAGTGGATAAGGACACTGGGCTGAGCTGGATTTCATCCAGTTTGGGTTTTTCCATCAAGGCAAGATCTCAGCAAAGGTGTCAGTTGATGTCGGAACCACAGCTCCCACTGTTTAGTGGAGCAAGTTGTGGTTCCAGATCTGCTGCTGCTGCTTCTGCGTCAAACACAGAACCAATTCAGAGTTTTCCAAAAGAAGATGGTGGCGCCACACCGTCCGTGTCCGACTTCCTGGATGAGGACCTGGACTCGTTCTTCTCCACTGACCTGGTTTGGGATGACCCGGCTGATGACAGCCTGCTGTGTGAGGTGTGTGAAGACTTGGAGAACCAGACCCAGAGCAGAGAGTCCATCAAAACGACTTTTCCTGATGTTCAGGTGTCGAAGGAGAGAGCAGCTCTGCAACCGTCCAACAGAACCTGGAACAAGCAGACCCAGCATCCTGCACCAGCTGGCAGTTCTGCCTCTGTCAGTGCAGGTGTTCACGTAAAAGATTCCTTCAAAAGCTCACAAACAAAAATCACTTCAGGATCCATAATCAGCTCGAGCAGCAGGGTCCAATCGGCCCTTGCAGCCTCCAAGAACCAGTTCAGCTTCAAAAAGCCCAACAACCCAGTTCCAGCAGTGACAAACAAAGGTGAGATGAAGAAAGAAATGGGTTTAATGTGGATGCTGCTCAGTGACCTGTAGTCATTACATGAACTAGTGGTGATCTCGGTTCTGCAACCTGTGGCGTTCAACTCTAACGTCCCAGAACTATCAAGGTTCTGTCCTAGATCTGTGCTACAAGGTGTTCAGAATGAGATTATCTTTACTTATCCAGTTTCTGTTTGGTCCAGTAGAACCATGCGCTGCCTCTTCAGACCCAGCAACAGTCAGGTTCTGATGATTAGTAAGGTCCAACCTGTCTGAGCTGTTACTGTTGCAGATGACTTTGGATTGAACCGCAGACTCAGTCAGTTTAACCCAGAACCGCTGCTTCTTCTGCCTTTTGCAGTTCTGAGTAAATGTTCTGCAGCCGAGATCGAGCTGAAGAAGCAGCAGGCAATGGAGAGACGGCGCCAGCGACTGAAGGCTGCTCAGAACCTCAGAGCAGCGACCTGACTTGTGGAGCAGAACCCAATCCAGGTATCGCCTCACCTGGCTGGAACTTAAATTGTCCGGGTCAGCCCAAGCTCTGCTGGTCCTGGTTCTGATCACAGTTTTTGAAAACTTTGAATTAAGACATCTTTATAAAACCAGACAACTGGTGTTTATTTGTGCAATTCATTCATTGTCAAGTTAAGATACTTCCTATTCTGCCAGATTCTGATCAGTTCTGCCTTTAAAATGTTCTGGTTGTGAATCTCTGTAAATGGGTCATTGGAGGGTTTGTCAGAATGTGCTTAGTGTGAAAGCTGGGAGCAAGAAACACGTGCCAGGTGGTGCCAGAACCAGAGGCATGTGGCCTAACAGCAGGAATCCTGCACGTGTCAGTGACGGGTCGACACCGGGGAGGCTCTGACCCGATATCACTTCTTTTGTTACGCTGGTTTTAGTGCAAACTTTGTTCTGTCTGATTTAGTTTTTATTGTCTCTAAAGCATTTTATTAAACTATTGTGAAGCTGCTTATGCCACAGATGTAGTGAGTGTGAAGCTAAATGACAAGTTGTTGGTTCCTGCAGCACAGCTGGACCTTGGCGCCGGGTCCGTGTGGAACCGCTTTTTTTACTGCCAGTGTGTATTCAAATAACACAGCAGCAACAAACGGCGTCCATCCGGACCCACAGAACCAGAAAAATTGCTCAGAACCTTAGGTGTCAGCAGCATGGTGCTGGCACCGGACTCAGGAGAACCTGATCAGTTTACAGGCTTCTTGCACGGTTCTGAATGAACCTGTGGAGACTTCGGTACCGCCCGACGCTCAAAGCTAAAATATAAAGTCATCTACACTTTGGATGTGAAAGAACAACACAACAATAAGCAAACCTATGAAATTCACACTTTATTCCACCACAACCAAAAACATGAGCAGGAGTAAATGTCAAAGTCCGAACATCCCAACGAACCGAGAGAAAAGTCGTCGGCACCGACCCAAAAGAAAACAAACTGTACAAAACGATTCCAAGCTAAAAAACACAAATCAAGTCGTTTAAAGATCACATTTCCATGTTTACATTTGGCAACATTCATGCACCTAAAAAGTTGATCACACTTATTTATATGTAAACACAAACGTGGTCTCACTGGATTTCATTAAATGTACAAAACTAAATTACAGCAGGAACATAAGTCATAAAATATATGATCCATATAGTTACACTGAAAGCAAACAAACTATCGTTATATGATCTACTTTACTAAAGCGTTGGGTCCAGATGTGCTAAACTAGTCCCTCGCTCAGATACGAAGCCCTGAACGGAACCGAGCTCGGGACATCTCGGACCTGCATGTTTCACCACGTTGTCATGATGCATGCACACAAAGGATTATTAGTACTTGAAAACATTTGAATCGTTGGATAAAACCTGTGTAGCAGCTCAGAAAAGACACCGATGGACATGCAGGAGGCACAAGGAGGATCCAGTCCACGTCATGCAAACACGGCAGAACCAGCACACACCTGTTCAGTCCAACCAGAGTTGTGTTCATGCTAACTGTAGATGAGCAGAATGACTTCGCTGACACTAAGAGGAAGTGGAGGAGTGAGAACGCCAGGTTGAGCGGCTGCTGCCGTCGGCCACATTCAACAATTCAATGTTACGTGTTGTCAGTGCCTTCGTCGTGCAGGACGCTGCATGTGCTGCTGTCTGGGTTCAGATAAATAAAGAAGCACTTTGATCCGAGCTGCTTCCAGGACCCTGCTCTGCCCCCTGGTGGAGCGGCTCGCTCACGACCACTTGTAGGAATAGTAACGATGCGTGGCTGTGCATGAAGCCGATCCACCAGAGGTCAGAGGATTTATCATCCTCAGGTTCTTGGGCGTCTGATTTGGTTCTAAGTTTGTCCCAGACACACGGACACATTCATGTCCTGGCTGTGACCCAGAGACGTGTCACTCTGAACGTCCTCCTGTGTTTTGGTGGAAGCTGTAAATGTCTAATTAACATAGCTCTGTAATTAACTAATGCACTGAAGAGACACAAAGGCTTTGTGTGTTACTGGGGGTTTGTTGGCACATCACACTGTTTGTGTTGCTGTGATCACACTCACGCTAAAGATGATGGTAAAATAAAACCTACACAGCTGGAAAAAGCAGCACAACATACAGTACATACACATTTCTGTTCTGCGTGAAAAGGTCATCATCTGCTGTGAAAGTCACTGAGATCCTGTTTAATACTCGAGGACATCGGGTGACCCCAGGGGGCCGGGGGTCGAGGGAGCACACAGAAAATGTTTCCAAATACAGACGTCGATGAAGGAGGAGGAAGGGACTCAGACGTCCACCACCATCTTCTTGTGAATGTCTAACCCACCTACGACCTGGAGGAGAAGGCGGCGGCGTCACATCACATTCTCATTCTTCCAGTTACTCTGTGCTACGTTAACCTTTGACCTGAAACTACTCACTGCGCAAAACTCCTCAAACGATATCCTTCCATCTCCGTCTTTGTCTGCGTTGATAATGGTTTTGTCGACGATCTGCTGAAGCTGGGTGTCCTTCAGGTTGTTGCCCACCATCATCTTCAGGACCTGGAAGAGCTCGCCGTTGGAGATGAAGCCGTCTTTGTCCATGTCGTAGATCCTGAAAGCGACTAAAGCATAAAGCAGAAGGCAGAGGTAAACAAGGAGCGCTACGTCTGCAGACTCCAGCAGCTTCCTGCGCTGGTTCCAGTCCAGCCAAACACGCCTGAAGAAGGAGTTCCGGCTCTTGACCGGACTCCTCCTGGTGCTGTGAACTGACCAGATGCTTTAAATCACAGGATGCACAGCGTTGATGTTATGGCAGCTCTCTATGACTACCAACACTTTAAGTAGAAAAGCACATGGCAGCAGTGGAAGAGTTGTTAACCAAAACAGGAAAACTTGTCCATTCAGGTTTGTCCTCCGTAAAATTTGACTATGTTGTTTATGGGAGAAACGCTGCAACGAGTTACTCTCCTAGAACTGAATGTTTCTAAAACGACAACTCTGGATCAAAACCTACTGAGCACTGATCAGTTCAACCATCATGTTTTTCCTGGGAGGTGGAGGCGAGTGGAACACGGTTGTACTTACAGCGCAACTTCTGCTCCTTGTCACCTTTAACACTGAACTGGGAGACACCTTCAATGAACTCTGTGAAACAACAGTAGGGCATGTTAGAGCAGGCTTCAGTCCACCACCACACAGAAGGTGACAACAATGTGCAACAGTCTCTTTGCTCCATAACCACTAGCCTCACTTGAATACTCGGATTTAAAGGGTGCACTCAGTAGAGTCAGCTGAACTGTAGTCCAGACGTTGGGCTTGCTTATTTATTTAACACAGCCCAGCGATTGGAGGAGACCTGAACTCACCTGCCAGCATGGGCTTGTGCATTAGACCAGACGCAGACAGCCTCTTAAGTTATTTTAGGACTAATCTTTGCCACTTGTTCCCTTATTGGCTCGTTACCTTGGAAGTCGACCTCTCCGTTTCCGTCGGTGTCAAATATGTCGATAACTCGCTGCACGAGAGGATTCTGCTGGAGCTCTGGCAACGACATGAACTCCTCCACGCTCAGGGAACCCGAGTTATCCAGGTCCAGTTTCCTGAATCTCTTTCCCAGCCTCTTAATCTCATCAGCATCGACTGAAACAAAACCGAGAGACACAGACTGAAACAGCTGAGCAACAGCCGACGTCTCAGGCTGAGCTCCTTTGCTACAGTTATTAAACAGCCCCCTCGCGTGCGTCTCCTGTCTGTAGCTGCTTCCTTCCTCTGGCACCCCAGGAAACCACCAACTTACCCGGTGTCCTGCTCGCACCGGCCATGATCGTTCAGAACAGTCCGGTTCTTCACTGCTCCGGTTAAAGCTCTCTGGGCCTCGCTCTAAGCCCAACTCTGGATCATGTGACTCTAATCGCTCTGCTAATGACCAGGAGTCCGCTGTGGAGGTGGAGGCATCGCTGTGCTGCCCTTCACCTCGTTAGTGTCAACACATCCCAGAAATCAAAGCCACTTTAATTATTCATTCAGACTTCACCTGGGAGAAATGCAGCTCAAGAAACATTCACCTAAAGGAAACTGCTGTCACAATGCTAGCGAAGCCTTCTTTGAAGGAGAACAACCAGAAAAACATCCCAAAATAAAAAGAAAACCACTTTAAATGTTTGGGTCAAAGTTTCTCTGATCTGATCTGACCTGAGGTCATGTGTTCTTATACTTACAGTGTGAGCACATTTCCAGGGGGTAACTGGCTTCGTTTCCCTAAGAAGAGAGAGAACAATAAGTTTCAATAGTTACAAAGTTACAAATAAGTTGTAGTGAAGGGGAACAGTAAGTTCTATAGTAGAGTGGAACCATAGGTTCTATAGAGGAAAACAGTGGGTTCGGCAGTGGAATGAACCCCAGGTGCTGCAGTAAAGTGCACTGTGGGTTCTCAACCCGACACTTTGAGTCGTAATTTATAAATATTCCCTTCAGGTCGATTAACAATGTAAATAATAAACAAATAGAAGCTTTTACTCTGGTAGTATCTGGACGGAAACGCTAGCAGCTAGTCTGTTAGCATAACCTTAGTATTTCTCCACTGCGGCAGAGGCGACGACCAAGCTTCGAAGCAATTGCTAAAAAATGAATGTGTGACAACATGACGTGTTTAACACGCACCGAGAAAACAATACACCACCATTAGTCACAAATCCACGGCGGCGTTTGCTACGGATTAAATGTTGATGCTAACGGTGGCTAAAGTTAGCATCTGGTTAGGAAGCTAACGGTCCAGCGATTAAAAAACGACTCGTTCCGTTAACATGAGTAAAAACGGAGCATTTCTCACCATGATTGAGGCGGAGAAGGCGCAGCAGCTGAGAGACAGATGTACGGATCAGGAGGCGGCGACGCGGACGCTGCAGCGCGGCTTCACAGGCGAGGAGACGACCGAGCGGAGGAGAGCTGCACCGCAGCGGAGCGAACAGGCAGGGCGGGGGAGGAGAGGAGGGGCTGCGGGAAGGAGGTGAGGCTGGGGGAGGAGGGCTGCGGGATGGAGGGGGAGGGGAGGGGAGGGGCTGGGGGAGCGGGGGCGGCGTCGTGGAGGCGTGAAGTGCTGCAGCTCTGACAGGAAGCAGCGTCACCGTTTCATTAATACGCGGTCGTACGGGCCGTTAACCGGTCCGTCCGGTGTGACGCTGCTGCCGGAGCTGCTGTGGACCGGACGCAGGCAGGTTCATGTGCATTGCTTCATGTAAGCTAGCCTTTTATTTCACTCTAAGTAGAAATACTTGCAGCTGTTGCTACGGGCTCAGCACTGGTTTATTCAGACTTCAGGAGTTCAATACAGGAGACGTGTCAGGCTTTCAGATGTACGACAAAAAACATTTGGCAAAATGAACTAAAAGAACGTCTGCGTTAAAATGCAGTGACTCTGTGGCACAGGACAAGTCTCTTTCCTCCTAATCACATTTCTAACTGTTGAGGGTTATTATTTGACTACGTCAGTGGTGGGTTGTGTCTTCTCTCTGTGTAACTTCCACAGGAACCAGATACAGTGAACTTCTTCCTCCTCCTGCAGGTGTTGTCCATCCTGGTCTTCAGGTGCTGCCATTAAAGGAACATTTGGGGATGAGGTCACAACTAGTGAGATGAGGAGATCGGGGACCACCGGGTCACGTGCTGCTCTGGGCGTCTGGGCTGGAGACCAGTACTGGACCGGCTCTAACGCCTGTGAAGGCTCTTGTCCCACTGCATATAAGCACCTCCACATTTTAGTTGATCCCCTTCACACAGTGCAAATGACGAGTGAGATGCTGCTGAAATGCATTGTGGGATTGAAAAGGCTGGAGAAACCAGACAAACTCTAGTGTGATTTCTGTCTTGTTTTCCTCCCAGTGGCCTACATCCTGGTCACAGTGTGTTCTCTGGTGCAGATCCAGAACCGAACCACAAGCTGTGAATGGATCAATGGTTTCTGTGCTTTGTTGCAGACGTCGAGCCGTGAGGAAGAGCAGAGCCTCTCACACGTTTGGTGGATGACCCGATAATTAATTGATGGAGGGTGAAATGATGACTAACGGCACCAGTAGCTACAGAACGCAGCATCTACTTCTGGGATGTTCTGTTCACATCTGATCAATTAAAGAAGGGATTTTGGCTCCACCGTGTTTTTCTTTGAGAAAAATTTGAACCAAGAGGAAGATGCTAGTTTACAAGCTCCTCATATGATCTGAACCGAAAGGTGTGAAACGGCCTGAAACAACAAACACAGGTGAAACTGTCTGACAACACGCTGGAGTTCTGCAGAACCCTGGCATCAGACCCTGATTCTCATCTCAATGTTTTCATCCCATCCATGAAATGTCCAAATGTCCCTTTAGCCCCACACCAGCTTTAAAGCTACACCTTGAGTTCACACGCAGGTGGTGACAACTAAACCTCTGAGGCAAACACACACATCGCACACAGCCTCTGCTGGGTCCAGTTGGCTGAGCTGCTGTTTTAGCTTTTCCCTGTTGCCTCTGACGTGTGAAGCAGCGTTAGTGCAGCTTTAAAATGAAGCCCCCGACAGACCAGCATAGCAAACAGCGCTGCTCAGTTGAACGCCTCCTTGTTGATCCACATGAGGGTCCGTGTCTCGTTGGGCTTGCATTCGTACTCGATGCTGTTGAATTTGTTGCCGAACTGGCAGTGCTCTCTCTTGTAGTAGTTGTAGTACTTGGCTTGCCAGACGGTCTCAAACGTCCCAGCCCTGTTGAACTACACACGAGAGGTCAGGAGTCGACGTCTCAGATCGTCACAGTCACACCTCTGATGTCTAAGGTGCTGGAATGGAAGGCAGTGGACTGTGTCTTACCTCCACGCTGACTTGGACCGGCTGCCTGTCTCCGCTCTTGGTGTGGGGGACGCCCTCGGTATCGTACCGGCCATGATAGACCACAGACTCCTCGTCCCTAGACTGCTGCTCCAGAGGGAAGACTATTCCTCCGATGTTCATGTTGCTGCAATGGAGCATCACAGCTGAGGTTAATTCTCTGCAACGCGAACAAATGGGACCCATCCTGCTTCATGTCTGATCTCACATTATACCAGGTACATGCTGAAAATAAATGATAAACAGATGCTAATCAGCTAATGGGCTCTAAGCTAATTAAATATTCAAACGAACCCCCAGGTGTTTATTAATACACAGCTAGTGGATGGATGCAGTACAGGAGGTTCTGGCCTAGCTGGACTGGTCTCCACCTGAGCCTCTCTCACCTCATTGTATCCAGTACTGAACAGCTGCTAATGACCGGTCCAGTCAAGAGGAGAACCACATAATCCGCACATCATTTATTCAAGCAGTATCGGGTTCTGCTGCGGCCGCAGGACGACGACGATCCGACAGAACAGACGCTTCCTGCTTTCTTGTTTAAATTTGTTAACGGTGTTTATCGATGATCAGGCTTCAGAAGTGGGCCTGGTCCGCGAGGACGAAACCTTTTATGTATTTAATGTTTAATAAATGTGCGCGCGTGCGCCGCGCTGCCTCCTGCTGCGGGCATTTGAGACTCTACGAAAGGAAATGGGATAAACGCTGCTTTAACTGGCTCTTTTCTTACGTGGCTTCGACCCGTCCAGGTTTGACCACCACCTCGATCTTGTATTTGGAGCCGGTAAGCAGTTTGATGGTCCTGGTCTGGCCGAACCTGGTTCCGTCCACCTTAAAGAAGACGGGTCCCTCGTTGGGCTGGATCCGCAGGGAGATGGCGATGTTGATGAGCTCTGGGACCTCGTCCATGGTCGCGGTGTTTGCGGTCATCTGGGCTCGATGTTTGGTTCCCTACCGTAGGATGGGGAGCGGGTGATGCTGAGGAGGAAGCTGGGTTCAAGCCGGACAAAACAAGGCTTCCGGTTGTTTTTTCAACGTAAAAGCGGAATTGTAACGTTACTGAAGCAAAGATGCACCCAGAGACCGGATTTTTTTTTAAAACATTTGTATTTCAATTGAAACCATTCGAAAGAAGAGGCACGGACAGATGGTTTACTCATCAGTAATAGTGGTTCTGAGACATACTGTAGATAATACATAATAATACATTGAGCTGTTGTGGTCAAGTATCTTGTTGTGATTGTTTATTTGTGGTTTGCTCTTTCATTTCACGATATTTGGTTGTAGAGTTTATTGCCCAGGACACTGGCATGTATGACATATAAATATGTTACTTATATGTTATGTTATGTTATATATTCATGTTCAATGCAGAGACTCTGAGCTTATAAAAACCTATTACTCAGAGCACATAGGCTCAAAGAATTTACTTATATACTTATATAATATATAAATGAATCAATGATTGTGTAATTTATCGTGTCTCTCATCTCTTATTTACAGCAACAATAAAACAGCAGCACAGATTATTTTCATCAATACTGTTTCAGTTCCCAATGATCCTTTTTATCTTCAAAAAAAGTAAAAAAAAAACTACATACAATTGTTTGTGTTTCATGAGAATGAATCACAGTGTAATAAATATAATAAAAAGCAGAGTGTGGTGCTCAAGGTGCTTGGCATAAAAGTCTGTACATTCATCTGTCCAGCTCAGCCTGCAGGATTTCTCCCCATGTCTCGACGTCCAACGGCGCCATTCTCCTGCCACTCAGCTCCTCTGCTGAGTTCACATGGCTGTATCGTCCTCTCAGCCAGTCTCTCTTTAAACAGCTGCGAGTGTAGTTCCTCACTAACGTCACCTGCAGCAGAGCAAAAGCCACACCGTCACAACTAATAGTGCACCTGTTATTGGGATCGCCCAGAAGGTTCCACTATTGTTGCTGTCCGCTATATTTATTTTTACCGGCAGTGTGGTACCGACACTAAATTATTTCAAACACAAATATACAGCATGTTTAATCATTTGTAACAAATGCTGGTCTGTCACTCCTTATCCAACCAGAACCTCTCGCTGGGAGCAGAAGGGAACATTTTAAAAAGCACCTGCTGTTAAATGGATGATGACACCAACGCTAACAGGAAGAATGATACGATAATGATTTGGAAATGTCCACGTACCTTCCAGGACAGCCCGTGTCCCCGGTCGCTGTCGACCTCCTTCTGACACACGGTTCGGACCAGCAGACACTGCCTCCTCCACAGCTGCTCGGTCTCTTCGATGACGTGATGCCACAGCCTGCAAGTCCGTGAGGCACTGCACAGACTCCCTGGATCCAGCTCACCAAAGATCTTCACGCTCATCTCTGTTGGCAGCGTTTCCACAAAGTTTTGCTGAGAAGTTTCAGCAGCAGATGTCAGGGACGTGGTGGTGTCATGCTGCATAATAGCATGAAACTGTATGACAGAGCCTGGGAAAAAAGACCCAAAAGCAAGTTAAAGGAATGGTACCAAAGAAACGACACCAGCAGCTCATTTCAATCCAACACACTGAGACAAACAGTAAAACTGTGTATATTCCTGTTCAAATGTGAGAAAGTTTCATTTCAGCTGCACTGGTTCTGGATCAGCTCCCAGTAAGTCACGGTCAGGACGTTCGTCTCTCTAATGGTGTATGTTGCGTCTGTGGACATTTCCAGTCTGAGTCATCCTTAACCTTACTGTTGTCAGGGAGAAGTAGAACAAGGCTTTGAATAAAGAGTAACTTTTAGTGTTATTTACAGCTCGGAGTCACGTCCAACGATAGGAGTGATCTCTGCGCCCCAGGCTAGAAGCAGCGCGGCTAGCTAGCGTTAGCTAATCGTAAATAACCGCAGCTAATCGCGCAGCTTCCGGCCGTCCACTGTTTGCGAGTAGCTAATAAAACGTGTCTGCCACGAAACCCTACGTGCGGCTAAACGTGTGCCGCTGTGTCCGAGTATAAAAGGACGGTGTGGTCTCACCGGCAGTGAAGCGTCTGACAGCCGAACCTTTAAATTGGGCTGTTTACACACACGCGACGTCACCACAGTTCGTGTTTTCGAATGTGTGCGCATGCGTAGAAGCCTAATGCCGGGTTGTTGAGTTGCTGTGAATTATAATAAAGAAAACTGAATACGTTCTGTTCATTACCTATGATTCTGTTCGCGAAGTTGGGAGGCGACTCAAAGCAACGTAAACATTATGAACCGATTTTAAATATGTCACATGAAACAATAACAATGAAACTTAAGGAAACGTTTAATAAATCCGGGTAATGGTGACGTGAGGGATTCTATTCTACTGCGCATGCCCAACTGCATCCCGGAAGTTTTGAATGATTTTTTTTTTTACTCTTTGGTTTCAGTCCCGTAGAAAAGTAATTGCAGCAGGTGAACGGAGCATCGGGTTTCTACCTGGACCTGTATCTGTTTCTGGACCTGGACCACCTTTACTACCGGTAGGACTTCACCCTGGGACGGTAGCCGAGCCACTAACTTAGGACTTTCTCACTGAGTCTGATGTGAACAGTGCAGGGACCATTCTCTTCAGCGAACCGAGCCGAACCTGCCTCGGATTCCGCTCGCTGAGCACATGATCGGCTTCGAGCTTGTCCCGGTTCAAGGCGGGGACCCCATTCACCTGCCGCCGGGGGAGACGGTGCTGGGCCGTGGTCCGTTTCTAGGAGTGAGTCGAGCTTCTTTTCATTGCTAGGAGTCGGCGCTGGAGTAAATCCATTCGCCCATGTGAAGAAATGAGACAAGTGTTAAGCCATCAGGTGTTTGAAGTAGAGATGCCTCAAAATTCTGTTTAAGCACAGAAGCCCAGACTGCAAGCCCAGTGAATAAAGTAAACAAGGAATAAAAAAGTACAAAATATGAAAAGATATAGTTAGAATATAAGGAGGTTCTGTGTCCATGTGTGTAGATTGCTAAGATTAAATATCTCCAACACTATGTAATCTGAGAGATAGAGCAAAGAAAACTGTCATTCATCTATTCAAATCAGATTTATTTTCCATATTATTAGATGTTAAAACAGAGGACAGACTAAGGTAAAACGGTTCTGGCACTGTCACACTGGAAACATCTGTGTGAGTTAAATAGAATAACAAATTAGAAAATGTGGCTTAAGGAAGCTTAATAAACAGAAGAGCAGGTTATTTAAAACATAAGGGAAACACTTAGCACATGTGAGGATGCTAGACTTCTCCATGGAAACAGTGGATTCAGTACACTGCTTAAAACAGCTCTTCTTTATTTTATTTGTTCTTGTTTGTTGCTTCTGTGGATTCATTCCTTTGGTTCCCCGTGTCTTTATTTGCTGAACTGAGCCTCCTCCTTTTTTGTCAGGTCAGTGATAAGAGGGTGTCCAGACACCACGCCCTGCTGGAGAACCTGAAAGGACAGCTGCGCCTCAAACCGGTGCGGCTTTCTTTCCATTTCAAATTGAATCATCAGGAGTGTGTTTTAGATCAGTGTTTGTGTTTCTAAACAGATCCTGCCTTAGGTGACCAGCAGAACTGGACCAGGAAGCATCAAATTCTCTCTAATATTATGTGGATGATTGGGCGTCAACCGCTCACCAGTTGTTTCCTGCTCTATTGTGTTCGATCCTTAGACCCACCTGAACCCGTGTTTCCTTCAGTCATCGCCAACCTATGAGCCGCGACCTCTTCAGAGAGACTCCTGGTGCCCTCTTCGTCACGGGGACCTGTTCTCCCTGCTGCCGGGTCAGTTCATCTTCCGGGTGGTGGCCGTGGGTGGAGACGACTATGGGACCAGGTACGTCCGCGCCGCTACTTCCTGCAGGGTCTGTGGCTAATCAAACCCCGCATCCATTCCTTGTTTTTTCTGTACTGCGTAGGTTCAAGTATCAGCTGTTTATATTTATTTAGCATCTTTTATCTCAGCCCGCATGCTCGCGCTGTTTGAGGTTTAGATCAAACACCAGAGACGAGGACACTCAAGCAAACGTGGCCTCTGTTCAAACCGGCTGAAGCTCATGAAAAATTCACGCTCAAAGTCCAGCTTGTGTCCCGGCGGCAGCATTAAAGACAAGCATCAGTAGCTGAACCATAACTGTGATCTCGTCCTGTAGGAACAGTCGGATGTTTGTAGAAGAGACTGATGAACGTCCAGTTTCTTCTAAACCTTACGAGGGACCAGCAGCTCTGTTAAATGAGGAGGAGGTCAACAGCCCCATCACAAGCTTAACAATGGTTTGCATCTTAACCTGCAAGCTGGAAATGAAATATTTCCTTACGCAGAGACTGAAACATGTTTGTTTAGTTTCAGTTAATTTTATAAACTTGTTTCTGTTCTGAACTAAAAATGCTCCAACAAGAGCCCATCTGCAGATGAGCAGCAGCAGAGGATTCGAAGCACAGCTTCAACTTCAGCTCAAATTACCATAATTAGTTCAGAGGACAGTAATGTTTCACATAACTGATTTCCACACACACTGTTTTTCACGAGCTACGGATCTAAATCCACATGTGCTTTACATATAGTGTAGCTGTTGTAATGTAATGTTCAGTGTCTTCTTTACATAAAAGGGAAAATGCATCATAAACACAGAATAAACATTTAACTCCTAAAGGAACATAATTTGTTGATCTACTAAATGCAGGCTACCTCAACCCTAATTCAACTCTGCTTCTTTGCTTCATTCAGGGAGGTTCTACTCTTCCGATGGAAGTGGGGGATGATCACAGTGATGGGGGGGTACCTGTGTCTAGGAAGAGAGTTCTGCCTGCCTGGATGATGTCATCTGTTCCAAAGAGGCCTTCCCCCAGCCTGATGGGTATTTACAGAGCTGAACTGATGCTCCAAACATGGCCGTCTAAAACCTTCAGCATCACATAACCTAGTTTAATGTCAAACATTTCACATTCACATAAGATGTGAATGCAGAGCAGCTAACAACTGCTAATTACTGACTGCCTGGTCAGAGCTAACGGATGCTAATGAATGACCGCCTCGTCAGTTTGCTCATTTGATTTGTCTGTTGGAGACGAGCAGCAGCCAAACCGGCTACAGAGCTGGACGAGGCGGAGGCGGTGGAGGCAGAGGCAGAGGCAGAGGCAGAGGCGAGGCCAAGCAAGAGGATGAGGAAGATCAGTGATGAAGGAGCAGTTGAGTGGCATCATTAATAGGACTCCGCTTAGTTCTGCTGATATTTGCTGACTCATGGTTTGACTATAAAACAATCAAGTTCCGTCCCGGAAGCGAAAGCTTAAGACTTTTCCACAACCCCTAACATCAGCCACCACCTTTAACAAGAAGAAAGTGTAAACCCAAAGAAGAACTGACGTCAGGACAAACCTGATCTAAATAGAGCTAGAGATTCCACAGTGTCCAGATTCAAACCACTGTCTAAGCTAAGTAATGAACACGACTGAACAAAACCACATTCATCATTGAGTCAGGACCAAGGATTGAAGGAGTGAAGACAATAACATTCAGTCAACTTTAAAATCGCAGATTCAGCTTTTAGTTGTTTCATTGACAAGCTCATGGGTTTTATTTCCATTTATGAGCCAGTTTTCATTTTAGTGAACGAAGTGGAAGCTGGTTTGCCATGCGATCACTTGATTTAAGACTTGAAGCTGTGTCTTGGCTTGAACACTGACTCTGAGACTATGTTCTGTTTCCTTCAGCACGGTCCTTTAGAAGGACCAGTCCGGAAGCAGAATGGCCCCAGTGATGAGGCCCACAGAGTCACCATGGAGGTGGAAGAGGAGGCAGAAAGAAACACTTCACAAGAGGACAGGAAGTTAAAGTCACAGACGACTAAACAGAAACCAGCAGAGTCTGTTGGGTTCAACAGCGACTCTGCATCTGCCTCCACTCAGTCTCAGACCCGAGTCAGAACACCATGCCCCTACGGGAAGGACTGCTACAGGTACTGTCCCTTTATCTAGAGTCATCAAGCTTTATATAATATATATATATATAATAACAACTCAGTAAAGCTTGTTACATGTGGAACGTTCTAGTGGTTTGAGTTACTTGGTCTGCTACCTCGTTCTGCTGTCTGATTCCAGGATTGAAATAGTTCTAAGTGTTGTCCTTGTGGGCTCAGCCGTGCGTTCACTGTCTGCTGCTTTAAATGGAATGTACATAAACATCCTGGTCAAATGGACTGTGTGCACAGTGCAACTGAAAACCTGTCACCATCCCTGTTTCTGTCTTGTTCCAGGAAGAACCCAATCCACTTTCAGGAGTGCTGTCACCCAGGCGACATTGATTATGAGGAGGGGGAAGAGGAGGGGGATCGACCCGAGTGTCCCTACGGCACCGCCTGCTACAGGTCTGATGATGCAAGAGAGTGAATGGAGACAGGTGTGACACCCAACCAGACTAAAGGCCCGGATGAGCAGAACTTAGACAGAACTGTAGGGTTCTGCAGGTGGTGTTTGTGTGCGACAGCTGAGTCAACTCGACCAAACATTCAGTTCTACACATCTTGGTTCCCACATGATCACCAGGACCTTTTCTCTGAAAACACTCGGAAACACTGTCAAGGTTCTAGAGCCTCGTTTGGGTCCAAGCAACTTAAGCTGAGGTTGAATGTGTTGTATGACCGTGTTTCTCTGGGTTTGACCCCACTTTGTTTTCCTCACAGGAAGAACCCTCTCCACAGGAAGGAGTATAAGCACACAAAGAGAGCAGGTGGTTTGCTTTTTCAATTTTACCCCATGTTCAATACTGATATTGTGTCAATATTTTATTACTTCTGGTGACTTGGGCATATACTCTGATCCATATACATGAGGCTGGGCTGAGGTTCTTCATTCACTGTAAACAGAACCGTCTTTTAAAATACTAACTGCACTCCAGCCTTGTTCGGTGGTGTTCCTAATAAAATGGCCATTGAGTGTGATTCTCATTGGTCCATCTACGCTGTTGGTGTTTCTGCAGCTCGTACTACACGTAACGTCATTAAGCGGGTCGATGAGGACGATGACGATGAAGACGACAGCGAGGATGTGGGCAACGACTCGGACTACATCCCTCCGGACTCAGACAACAGTGACGAGGATGACGTCAGGAGACTGCAAGAGGCGGCCACGGAGTTTCTGAAGAGGAGGAAGTAGACAGGTTCTGCTGCTTCAGTTTGAAAAGACACAACTTCACTGACACTAAATTAACTGAAACAGCTGCGAGAGATTCAGTATGTTCACGGCTGGTATTGAGTCGTCCGAGTCAGGTTTTACAATTATAGTAACTCAGATTGCTCATTACTACCGACCATGTTTCATTCCTCTCTCACCCAAAGGAACATATTTGGTCTAGAAGGAACATTTCTTTTATACCAGTAAGACACAAGTTGTCTGATTTTTAATAAATAAAATCTTAATTATTAAAAGTATAGAGAGAATACATTCATTCTGTTTTTTCTCCCTGGCCTTAATCCAGGTCATTGTGATCAGATTCTGCAACCAGAGCCACAGCTCAGACAGTTGTTTCTGGAATGAGTGAATGGGACCAGCTGGTATAAAGTTACTGGGTCGGATAGCGAGCCACACTGAAGAGAACTTCTTTTTTCTAAATGCTGTAAAATGAGTTCACCCCTTTAGTGACTGAAATTAAACTGGTTGTAATTCAACTTGAGTCCAGCTGAAACTTTGGCCTTTAGAGCCAAAACAAACGCAGTGAATGAAGTTTAGTTGTTGGCTTCACAAAACGTTTAACGAAAGCTCCAGTACATCAGATCGGAACCAGATCAGGAGGTGTCTGGTCGTTTCAAGACCCACAGGCTCAGACATGTGACCGGAACCAGACGTTATCAGCTCTGACGGGTTCTGATTCTGAGGTGACTGCAGGTGACATTGAGTTCACAGACACATGCACAGAGCTAATGTCTTTATTGGAACATTTACACGTTTGAACATAAGACAGACGGAACCGACTGGTCCACAATTACACACAACACATTAACGCTGGTGAGCTCATTGGTCTGAAGACAAAGCCACTCACCTTGACAGACGCTAAATCTAGAACCACCTTCCACCTGTACTGACTGAGTTCAGCTTGGTTCTGTGGATGCTTCCCTGCTATCCTTTAGTGAGCTCAGCGCTTTGAATATTTCTCACGCTTTTTGTAAGTCGCATCGGTTCGAACCCTGGACTTGGGTCAGGTTCACCTGAATAAATCGGTGTAGTTAAAGAATTTTACTGTGAATAATTGTCACACTGACCCAAGATGGATTTAAGCAGTGATCATCAGACGAACCATCAGAACTATTACAGGTCTGTTAAGTTATTAATTATCAAAATGCTTAGATCCACATGAAAGTGACACAAACACATTTTCACTAACCTATGACCATCAGCATCTTCTGGCTCGGACCCACCTCTCTCTCCAGAACCACGGCTGTGGGCCTGTTTTTAAAGCAGTTCTGACTCTTATCCTCCTGCCGCTGTCTCTGCTCCACTGTAATATTCAATCACTAAACCACTTCACCACATGGATAAATGATGGGTTTTGTTTGGACTCTCCCCTGATGCCGAGTCCTTCTGCTCTGCTCCTACTGGGCTCAGGTGAGCAGCTTCTGCTGTGGCTGCTCCCGGACCCGAGCTCCCTCCCCATCCTCCGTCACTCGCAGGGAAAGAGTCTGCCCCTCTGCTTCATCCGGCGACTTGGCCACAAACGTCACCAGCTTCAGCGGGAACTTGCTAATCTTCCTCAGGTGCTTGGTGCTGTTCCGGACGCTCACGAAGCAAAGGGTGTTGATGATGCCGTTGCTCATGGCGATGCACTCAATAATGTAGAAGGCCACAAGCGAGTTCCTGCCCCTGGAAATGAGCAAGGGATGAAAGTCCCGCAGCAGGGTGTATCCGTAGTACGGGGCCCAGCACAGGATGTAGGCAACCAGAACCAGAATCAGCACCACCACTGTCCTGCGCCGCCTATGCAGCCTTTTCCGGATCTGCTCCGTCTGAAATCCAGGGACGTCCTTAAACCACAGCTCCCTGGAGATCTTGACGTAGCACACGGCCATGATGATCACTGGCCCCAAGAACTCCAGAGCGAAGATAAAGAAGAAGTAGGACCGATACCAAACCTGCTGGTCCACGGGCCAGATCTGAGCGCAGAAGGTCTTGTGGGGGTGACCCTCTGCATGCGAGTACGTGCTCTCAGAGGCCATGTAGGCAGAAGGAATGGAGATGAAGACGGGCACGAGCCACACCATGAGGATGACACAGGAGGCCGTCTGCAACTTCATCCGGGGCTTCAGGGGGTGGAGGATCACCATGTACCTGCAGACGATACCAACGGGCAAGTTAGTACCAGTACTGATGGGCCTAACACACCAAATTGTTGAATGTTGATGAATCAATAGAAACTAACAGTAGTTGATGCTGCAGCTAAGTGTCGGTAATGTTGTCAATCAATGCAGTAAACGATCATTCATTAACTGAATATGAAGCCGATCGTTAATGATGAACGACAGGAATTCATGACGCGACCATTTTAATTCATGCATTAAATCCTGACATAGCAGCTTTGACCTGCTGTCGTATGGTCTGATGCTCTGAGCTTGCTGTCTTCAGGTCAAACCTGTGTCTCAAGCAGCCACGTTACTTCATGATGATCTGGACTCATTTAGTTGAAGATGTTTTAGTGCTGCTTGTTTCTGGTTCCCAGAAGGCGGAGAACTGTACTAAGACGCGTTTGTCACATGAAAGCTTTTCAGTTGAGTCTTGACTTGGAGCTGAGTTGTGAGCCTGAGCAAAGGGAAGTGGGACCACATAGACGTTATTTATACACAGCAGCAGACAGAGGAATGAGAAGCAGTGGAACCACTGTTAGGTTCCTGCTCCACCTCCTGTGGCTCCATGCGTCTGACGCTCACCTCGCTCTGACCCTGCGTGGTCATAATGGGCCGTATAAATGCTACTTCATGCTCACGGGCCAACCGAACGCCTGCAGCCAACTATCTAACTAATCAGAACGAGCCCAGTCCAGGCCTGAGGTTTCAGCTGTCAGTATGTTAAACATTAGTGGGCAGCTCGGGACCAGAAGATTCACGGTTTGTTCTGTTACCTGACACTTGTGTTGGTGTGTGGTTTGAGGGAACCTCAACACAACACCATCACAATAAGCAACATTTCATCCAGAAACTGAACACCAAATTGAGCTTTGGCCTCGTGTGCTGCTGTTGACGAGTCAGCAACGAGACCGAAAAAACAAGCTAAAAACAACCAGAATTTACCCAAGAGACAAAAACAAGAAAAAACTGAACGGCAACGACAGAGCAGAGAAGCCACAGAACAGACAGACACACACTTCGCTCCTGTGCTGAAGCATGTTCAGATTTTACTGTGGTTCTGTGAACGCAGCCTCAGGAACACAGGGAGCATGAGCTGAGTAAGAAGCACGGAGGCACTAAGAGGAGCTCAGAGCAAGAACCGAGGTAAATAGTAATCAGAATCAGAAAGACCCACCGTGCTCATGCTCCCCAGAGGATGAACCTCTCCAACTTCATGCTTCAGGTGACAGTGAATGCGTTAGCAGCATGTGGTGGGTGTGGACCCACCTGTCCACAGCGATGGCCAGCAGGGCGTTGGTGGACACGTACAACGAGACGATGCGCAGGTAGTTGGTGGCGGCGCAGAGCAGCAGGCCGTGGTCCCACGACAGCCGCTTCACCACGTAGTAGTCGAGCAGGAAGGGGCAGCAAACCACGGCCACCAGCACGTCCGACACCGCCAGGTTGGCGATCAGCAGGTTGGTCAGGTTCCTGAGCTGCTTGCACCGGGCCAGGCTGGCGATGAACAGGCAGTTCCCCACACCGCAGACCAGCATGATGCCCACCAGCACCACACCGATGATGATGGTGGCCACGAAGAAGGCCCTGCCCTGGGTGGTGTCCGGAACCTCGTCCAGCGGGACCTCGTAGTCCAGACCATAGCTGCTGTTGGTCAGGTCACCCATCCTGGGACATGTCAACCACTGTGTGGGATTTGGATAAACAAGGCAACACTTCACCTTGGACCAATCAGAATCAGTTTCAGAGTTAAAATAAGTATGTCTGGTTGACCAGACCTGGTCATGTGCACCACATCTGCAGGCCAGAACATCTCTGATCCAGGCCTACTCTGGACTCTCAGTAGCCCTTACAGGACTGGACCCTGTTACTGGTCAAAGGTTCTGGGATGAGTGAACACCCACTTATGTCTGGACCCTTTCTCCACATAAGAACAGTACTAAAGGCTTCAATTTGCTCAGAAGATCAAGTAATACTGTAGTAAAACTGTAGTAATACTTTAGTAAAAATGTTCTCTAGTCCTTAAATACATGCATCTATACATGTCTCCTCTAGTTGATATTATTAGAAAGCATTCTATTAAATTTCATTGTTATGCAGATGATACTCAGCTATATACGTCCTTGGAACCAAATGAAACAGATCAACTAGTCAAAATTCAGGGTTGTTTAAAAGACATCAAATCCTGGATGTCCCAAAACCTCCTTCAACTAAATTCAGATAAAACTCACAGAGAGACACTATTGAGTCAGATAGCCACCCTGGATGTCATAACATTAGCTTCAGATTCTACTGTGAGGAACCTTGGTGTCATCTTTGACCAGGATCTCTCTTTTACATCATACATTAAAGTACAGACGGAAAGGACTCATCTGCTGGTCTCATGATTCACAATGGGTCAGAAGTGAGTGAGGTCTAAACTACATTACAACCGCAGATAAATGATTAGAACTAGAAACTTGCAGTAAAAATTACTCTCGTGAACTGAAATCTCCAAGAAAAGAAGTGATTGAACAAGAAATCAAAGTTGATGAACATGTTTTTCATCCAATAAATGATTGACAGGATCGGGTTGTTTCATTCACACAGACTCAGCTGGTGGAAACACTGGACATACTGGTATCTGCAGTACGAGGTACCAGAGGTACACGAAGTACATAAAGTACACGAAGAACGACCTGCATGTGACATAAACACATTCAACTTAAGTCAAACTTCATAGGAAATTGAACATAGGCGCGTTTTACCTGTTTAGTCTGAGAAGGACTCCACGGACCGGGACCCGAACCAGCAGCTACCGCTGTCCGCGCTGCGCTGCGCTGCGCTCACTGTCCGTCGGGGCCGCGCCGCGCGTTCACACGTTCTACATAACACGCTGTGCTCTTCCTACAGCTGTGAGGACATCGGTTGACACGTAAGGACGGAGGACGTACACGATGCGAGTAGAACAAGATTGAGTCGGTACCACTGCTGCAGGTCCAAACCCAGTGGACAGTGATACTGAGCAAGTACTTCCGAATACTTCACTTCTACTCGTGAAGTATTTAATGTAGCTTGTGCTGCCGTCAGGTCTGCAGAGTAGGAACCAGGTCCACACAGCACAGCTGGTCGGTACCACACAGCACAGCTGGTCGGTACCAGCTTCAGGCTGACGACCCAAATTACGGTGCACAAACACTCGTGAGCCCAGCAAATGGAGGCTGTGTCCCGTCTCCAGGAGGTAGAAGCGATCCTGATGACTTCTGCTCATGTGGGTCAGAACTCACATTTCAAAGAGAGTGGGCAGAACCTGCAGGAATGTGAGGCTCTGGTGTTGTGGTCGACAGTTTATGGGAGAACATGGACGCAGGATGCAGACGGGCGTGTTTTCTGACTGTTCTCAACGTGTCGAACCTGCAGCACGGGTGGAGGCAGAACCACACGAACAGAACAAAGACCGGGACTCACTGACAATCGGTGTCGACGGCGACAGTTTCCTTCGAGGCTGATCACCGAGTCTCAGGACCACTTACAGCAGCTGTCCCGTCATCAGCCGGTCGTTAGGAAGCGGATCGACATCTGCTCCGGTCAGAGCTGAAAGCAGAAGCGACAGAAGCACTGGGTTCACTGTGGTGAAACCCGATGCCGAGCGCTTCCAGGACAAATGAGACCGGACGTTAAGTGACTCTGATGTGAGGCCGACGACTGAACAGCTTGAAATCAGGTTAAAAACACATCTGAAGGCGCAACTGCTCAATTAGAAGCAATGAGGTTCTTTTTAAATGGGCTCATTAAGACGCATCTTGATGCCTCAGCGTCATTAAACTGCTCCAAATCCCCGTTAGGGACATTTCACTAATTATGTTTATCTACTTGAAGCCAAGTCATAACTTTAAGACGTTTAAATTAGATTCTCCAGTTTCCACTGCTGAACAATGGCCCTGCTCAGCAGTCACATCATCATCATCATCATCATCATCAGATGACGAACGGGTTTGTACCGAACAACCTGGTGCATCATTCATCTGTCATTTGGACAAAGAGAAACGCCCATCATGTAAAAAGCTTTTATTTTACAAAATAAGATGAAAGCCGGAGTTTTTTTCTCCACCACTGAAGACGACAAACACAAAATAGAAAAAAAACAAAAACGAACATCTAATCAAGTCTCTGCAGGATGCAGGTAATGTGACGAGGCAGAGGACGGTCCACTACTTCTTGGCATACGTGACCTTCATGGCGCAGGTGGCAGTGATTCTGAAGCCCTGCAGGGCGTCTTTGGCCACGCCCGCCTGCGTGTCGCTCTCAAACTCCACAAAGGCAATATCGTGTTTCCCCGGGACGAGCCGCACCTCCTTGAAGCCAGGAAACCTGCACAAAATGAGAAAAGATCAGCAGTTTGTGGGGGCACCGTGATGCTGAGCAGAGGTTCTGGACTCACTGGTTGAACAGCATGGAGAGCATCATCTCATTGGTCTCCTCAGGAAGGTTGCTGAGGAACAGGATGTAGTTTGGTGGGTTGTCTGGCACCTGAGGACACACAAATCCTGATCAGAGGCCCGGTCCACTTACTGCATGATACCAACACATCTGAGATTCACAACGGGACCATTAACAGGTCAGCAGGTCCAGTTCTGCAGACTGACCTCTAAACTCATTCCATTAAAAATAACAACAAATGAACCATCGCTACATGTGATGGACTGTGGGAGGTTTATGTGAGTCTTACCTGTACCACAGGGGCGAGCACCGGCACCACAGATCCCTGCAACAACAACAAGTTGTTAGTAAGGTGCACATGCACACATGGGTCAACATCTGATCCAGATCATCTTTGCGCTGAAAGACTCCGACTTTGATCCACTCTGTGGCACCGTTCAAGACTCAACCTTTAAGCGGAACCTCTGAGAACCAGAACTGTGGTCTCAAAATCACCTGTTGTGTCTGCTTCCCTCACTAAACCAAACCTAAATGTGGTGTAAAAAACCACGGCAGCAGATGTTGGTCAACTCAGAACCGAGTTCTGGACCGAAGGATGTTTAGTCAAGACGTTCAAACGGCAGTAGCGACGGAGCACAAGCAGAGGCAGGAGGTGCAAAGAGCCGACTTGGTTAATAAGACGACACTGTGCTGGTGTCCTGATGCAGAACAACTCCACGCAATCAGAACCGGTAAGAATGTGGCAGCCGCCCAACGTGAAACCAGAACCTCTATCTCAGGTTCCTTATAAGCCTTGTAACATGACACTTAAAAGACAGACATTCATCACAGTGCTTCCTCGCTGCACATAGCTCAGCGTGGTTAATACCAACGGTGGCCTCCATGCCAGCAGAACAATGAGCTTTTACAACACAAGGCTCGTTTCAGCTTTTAAGCAACGAAACGCAGTGAACACGAGAGGTTCTACAACAGACGAGACGCTTCACTCCGACACACACAGATGCTGTCAGCTTCAAACGCATCTGTGGAGTCTGATGATGTTTGTGCTTCAGTCATGGACCGAACCAACCACAGCAGCTACGCCGGTCTTAGCTCCTAGTTCATAAAGGTTGGATGGATAAATAAACCTGTTTGGCATCTCCTTCTTGACATAACACTTGGTGTTTTTATTAATTTTAAACCTGATCCTCCCTGAGCCTGTGGGTTTGCTCACACTTTAACAGCTCAGTCAGACAAAGAGCAGCAGCACCACAGCTTACTTCAAACAGCTGAGTAAACTATATAACTTAGAGTAACTAACATAACCAGGCATTCATAAAAGCACATCTGACCAAGTCATCACTTCAAGGAAGCAACTGCAAATACTGAGTCTTGTTGCGACGCCTAGCCCGTGCCCGATTCTTAATGCCGTCAGCCATCAGAACACAGAGGGACAGCTCAGCTCGGTCAGTGATGCTTCCAAGGAGGAAGAGAAGGAAACGCACTCAGTTGATGAATGTACAAATCATCAAATGACGACATTTTGGCTTTGTACGTCCCAGATGTAACCATCAATATTTGTGTCAAAGGCCACATTGCACCCTCAAATGCATTAACGCCACTGTATGAACATTTCTAGCGTTGACCTCAAGCGCCTGTAAACCTGTTCATGTTCTTCCCAGTAGCTGTGAATGCAAGCGTAACTCACCACTGCCGGTTTCTTGGCAAGGTTAGCCGCTGGCTCCTGAGGCTTCTTCTTCTTCTCTTTCCTCTTCTCTTTGTCTCCATGGCTGCCCTTCATCTTGGTGATGACCTCAGAATCTGTCTTTGCATACTGTATCCTCTGGGAAACAAAACAAGTGAATGTACACAAAGTCAAACAGCAGATGTAGGTTTGAACGCACCCTTAGTAAACGTAGCATCAGAGAAGCTGATGAAGGTTGTTATTTTGATTCTACCATTGGCTTGTTGTAGAAGGGAAAGCCCTGCAGTTGCCTGAGTGCATTGGTGGCAGCAGCAAGCTCTTTGAAGACGACGAAGGCCTGTCCCCTCATCCTCATGGTCTTCATGGCCACGATGTCAATGATCTGCCCGAACTGAGACAAGAGTGCGTAGAGCGAGCGCTTCAGCTCTGAAACAACAAGTGGGTCGGTGGGGTTTCGTTTGAATAAGAAAAAGAAATCCTTTAATTGTCCCGCAGTGAGGAACCTGCGCTCACAACAGCAAATACAGAGTTGAAGATACCGCGTCAGAAGTTAAGTAATACAGAATTGGTGGATTCAAACACGTACCTTCTTTCTTGACTTTATCATTTATATTGTTGATGTAAATTGTGTGGTTTGGTCGAATATCCATGGTGGAGCCTGAAGAAACAACGAATCAAGCTCAGATCGAACAGGTTGCTGCACTGCACTGCAGTACATTTACTGTTTGTTCTTAGGGGCGTAAATTATTGACAGGACGCACGTCTGGTCATAAATGTGATGACCATCAACAACGTCAGTTTTTTATTCTAAGGCTCGTAAAAATGTTCTCACTTTAGGGTTTTTTGGGTTTTGATTGAACGGAGCTCCATACGTTCAACATTCAGCTTTAACAAACATCCTAGCACCGTAACATCACATCAAGCTGCCGGTTGAACCCACAACCCTCATTAAGCGACTTTAAGTCTGATGCTCGTTGGTTTGTATCAATCATTACTTGATTTATATTGTGTATAGCTAACGTTAGCTTCGTAGGCTCAACGTCCGTTCGTCCCGCCAGCTGAGGCTCGGGCGACACTTCAGTGGCGCTGCCTTCGTTCAAACCGGCACATTACACATCGAACTAACGCCGGTTCGACGGTTCGCTCAACTTACCGTTAAATGCGCCAGTAAAAAAGTAAATGAACACAAACTCACGCTGTCTCCACTCACACTGCTCACCTACACCCGGAAACAAACAGTGTGGCGCCGGGAGCGCGGGCTGCTGTTATACCGCGGAGCGCCCCCGCAGGTGGGGAGGAGAACTACACCCTGCTCTGTTCGACAGTTGGAATAAGAATACCCACAGTGGGGAATTTGCAGATTACAACAGATGGGTATTAGGAATGAACAAAGAAGAAAAAGGGAAACACCTTATCTTGCTCATTGCACATTTTATTTCTGTGGTTCGGCTCTAAGAAAAGATCGTGGCTAAACAATTATCTGAAAACATGAGTTGGAACAACCTGTAGGAAGATTTTCAGTCAGGATTTAGAAAACATCATGGCACAGAAACATCTCTGGTTAGAGTCACTAATGATCTTCTCTTAGCTTCAGACAATGGTCTGGTCTCTGTTCTTGTTCTGTTAGATCTTAGTGCTGCATTTGATACAATTGATCATAACATTCTATTACAGACACTAGAACATAACATCGGAATTAAAGGAACAGCATTGGGATGGTTTAAATCCTATTTGTTGATCAGATTCCAGTTTGTTCATGTGAATGAAAAATTCTCCACATGCACAAGGATTAGCTATGGAGTACCACAGGGTTCTGTGCTTGGTCCAATTCTGTTCAGCCTATACATGTCTCCTCTAGGTGAGATTATTAGGAAGCATTCTATAAATTTTCATTCTTATGCAGATGATACTCAGCTATATATGTCTTTAGAACCAAATGAGACAGATCAATTAGTCAAAATTCAAAGTTGTTTAAAAGACATCAAATCCTGGATGTCCCAAAACTTCCTTCAACTAAATTCAGATAAAACCCAAATTCTTGTTGTTGGGCCTAAAACTCACAGAGAGACACTATTGAGTCAGATAGCCACCCTGGATGGCATAACATTAACTTCAGATTCTACTGTGAAGAACCTTGGTGTCATCTTTGACCAGGATCTCTCTTTTACATCATACATTAAACAAATCTCCAGAACCGCCTACTTTCATGTTAGAAATATAGATAAAATCAGAAGCATCCTCTCTCAGAGCGATGCAGAGAAACTGATCCATGCATTTGTTACCTCCAGACTGGACTACTGTAACTGCTTACTCATAGGATGTCCTAACAGCTCCTTAAAAAGCCTACAGCTTATTCAAAATGCTGCAGCCAGAGTCCTGACAGGACTTAGAAAGAGAGATCACATTTCTCCTACATTAGCTTCTCTGCACTGGCTGCCTGTAAAATGTAGGAAAGAATTTAAAATTCTCCTACTCACCTACAAAGTACTCAATGATAAAGCTCCTTCCTATCTTAAAGACCTCATAGTTCCTTATGCTCCCAGCAGAACACTTCGTTCTCAGAGTGCTGGGCTACTTGTGGTTCCTAGAGTGTTTAAATGTAGAACAGGAGGCAGAGCTTTTAGCTACCAGGCTCCTCTTCGAGTTCTCTGTTCAGGTTCGGGAAGCTGACACGCTCTCCACCTTTAGATCAGGCTTAAAAACTTCCTTTTGGATAAAGCTTATAGTTAGAGATGGTTCAGGTCACTGGCAATGATTGTTAGTCACAGGAACCATCTTAGTTAAGATGCATACACTGAGCTCCTCTGCTTCCTTCTATCTTGTCTATTCAATGACCTCCCATCATTGTTCTATGTTCAACTAACCTTGTCTCTTTCTCTCCAGTAGTTGTGCTTCTCCCCCGCTCTCGCTCTCTCTCCCCAACTCTGTCCTCACTTACAGGTATTATCAGACTCAGAGCTATGTGTCTGTGATGGGCAGCTGAGGATCCAACCATCCTGCCTGTGTCCAGTCCAGTCCCTGGTCCAACCGTCCTGCCTGTGTCCAGTCTCTGGTCCAACCATCCTGCCTGTGTCCAGTCTCTGGTCCAACCATCCTGTGTCCAGTCTCTGGTCCAACCATCCTGCCTGTGTCCAGTCCCTGGTCCAACCGTCCTGCCTGTGTCCAGTCCAGTCTCTGGTCCAACCGTCCTGTATCCAGTCCCTGGTCCAACCATCCTGCCTGTGTCCAGTCTCTGGTCCAACCATCCTGCCTGTGTCCAGTCCCTGGTCCAACCATCCTGTGTCCAGTCCCTGGTCCAACCATCCTGTGTCCAGTCCCTGGTCCAACCATCCTGCCTGTGTCCAGTCCAGTCTCTGGTCCAACCGTCCTGCCTGTGCTCTGTTGTTGCTTGTTGTTGTTGTTGTTGTTTTTTCTCTCTCTCTCCCCTCACCCCAACCAGTCGAGGCAGTTCGCTCACATCCACCCTGGTTCTGGAATTGAACTTGTCGCTAGCAGGACTAGTTGCGCACATCAGATTACTATGAGTCCAGCAGGACCTAAAGCTCTCATCACGCCGATAAAGTGGCCGGATGCTCACTCAGCTGTGGACCAGTGTGGCCCTGTAATAATCTTGTTTGCGGATGGATGAATGGATTTTATTTCTGCTGCTACACAACTGATTGAAAGTAAACATTTATCGACCATGTACTGTTTAGTATACAGCTTTTACTCCACTACACAGCACGTTAGAGGAGTTGGACGTGTTTTCCTTCCGCTAATTTTCTGTGAAAATGAGGTATTGTGTTACTGACGTTGTCGTAGCTCAGCATCATGTATCTTTGAGAAGTTTTTTTCCTCTCTTTCAGTACTTGTATTTGTTAATGAATCCTGTGTTCGTCTTGATTAAACGCACTTTCGCGTCTGACTAAACTTTGGAATAAACTGGGTAGTAAAGTCCTGCTTCTACTACCGAACATCCTTTTCAGTCTCAGTCCACCAGCGGACGTCAGTGAAAACACCCGCGCGGCGACACCTTTGGTTTGCTGCGTGTTTCCGTACAGGTGATGTTTTATAGCTGTTGCCAAGCTGACGGCCAGTAAACGGTGACAGCAGTGGACCGGTCCGCACCGGGACGCCCTCGCAGCGTCACCGGTCAGTGTTAGCATCTGCCCGGACTCCTGCACCGCCCCTGCCCGCCTGCCTCTTTGATTTGTCCGTGTCTCTTCGCTGTCGCTCGTTTTGTCTTTGGGACTTTTGCCCTGTTGCCAGCTGCTAGCCGCTGCTAGCCGCTGCTAGCCGCTGCTAGCCGCTGCTAGCCGCTGCTAGCCGCTGCTAGCCGCTGCTAGCCGCTGCTAGCCGCTGCTAGCCGCTGCTAGCCGCTGCTAGCCGCTGCTAGCCGCTGCTAGCCGCTGCTAGCCGCTGCTAGCCGCTGCTAGCAGCTGCTAGCCGCTGCTAGCCGCTGCTAGCTAGCTTCGTCTCCGTCATAAAGCGGTCCCGGCGAGCGGACGGACAGACGGACGGCGGTGGGATGCGCCATGGCTTCGGTTCGGGTGGCGGTCCGTGTCCGGCCCATGAACAGGCGGTGAGTGAGCACTTAGTACTGTGTTGGTCCTGCATGTGGGTCTTTATTGGACCAATAATTCTCAGCGGCCTAGCGGAGGTTCGGATCAAAGCGGCACAAAGCCACACGTCGGCTTCCGTTTCTCACGGACTGATGACGGCTTAAAGCCTCCACCGAGCAGATCGGAGTCCTTACGTTAAAAGAGTAGAATCGTTTGGTTGAGATTTGAGTGAAACACTAAATGAAGACCAGCCAGTTTTGGGTACAACTGAACGAACATTTGCTGCTGGTAAAGTTCAGTCCGTTCGCTGGTGCGTTAAAGAAGGCTGACGAGCAGACCTGGAGTCTGCGAAGACGCTGCAGCGACCGGGACCTCGCCTGGTTCTGCTATAAGCTCGGCTCCATGACGAAACACTAGGAGTTTCAGCTGGGCCCAGAACTAGCTTCACGGGACAACTTGTATTATGCTCGTGTCTGAAAGCACTGGCAGCATGAGTCCGAGCTGTGAGCAGAGGTTTGCACAGGGAGGGAGCAGCAGCTGGGCGGAAGCTGGACTCAGCTGGTGGCTTTGGGCTGAATCTGCAGAGAGGCTGAGTCCGTGGAACGGGATTGTTCTCTGCATCTCCAGATGAACGTTGTTGGTCTCTTACAGGGAGAAGGATTTAACTGCAAAATGCATCGTGAAGATGGAAGGAAACGACACCTGCATCAGCAACCTGCGGGTGAGGGTCTCTGCAGCGCTGCCCGTTCTCGCCGCGGCTCTGGCTAAGTGCTGTGCTCCGCTCCCTGTAGCTGCCAGAGGGCGTTTCCGGGGAGACGACGAGGGAGCGAACCAAGACCTTTACCTACGACTTCTCCTACGACTCGTCGGACAGCAAAGGCTCCACATTTGTGTCGCAGGAAAAGGTAACGGGTGCCCAGAAGCGTGTCTGTGGAACGAACACCTTATTGGCTTAATCCTCACGTTCAAGGCATTTTCCTTGAATGTCATTTGTGCAGGTCTTTAAAGATTTGGGCTCCGACGTCCTGAAAGCTGCGTTTGAGGGCTACAACGCCTGCGTCTTTGCTTATGGTCAGACCGGCTCGGGGAAGTCCTACACCATGATGGGCGCCCCGGTGAGACCCACCTCGCTCTGATTCAGTCTAGTCCTTATCTGGGACAAGCGCTGGGTTTTAGTGTCATAACCCTCAGTGACTGATCACACGTCAGTGCGAAGATTTGCTTGGTGCATTTTTCATGAAGACAGGACTCAAATGTGCGAAACTGGATTTGATAATTGAATCAATAGGGATTCATAGACCTTGTGCTCTTTTATGAAACATTACAGTATGTCCACAGTATTTGTCAGTGAACCTGCAGGACTATGTATGTATGTTATTGAAATTAAAAAAGGAGGAAGTGAAGATCAACGCCTGAAACGGGTCTGATCCTCCCTCTGTTGTCTGTGCGGCTCCCACTGAAGCCTGTTTGTTCTGCGGTTTCAGGGCGACGCAGGTCTGATCCCGAGGATCTGTGAAGGCTTGTTCAGTCGTATCTCTGAGGCCACTCGATGGGATGAAGCGTCATTTCGTACTGAAGTCAGGTGAGTCTGTGCTTGGCTTTATTGCAGGCAAACATGGTTTGTGAGGGAGGATGCTCCACAGAATGCTTGAAGTAGCTCAGACCAAGACGCAACTTCCCACCTGTTCCACTGCTGGGACTCACTGAAAGCTGTAAATACTGAGCAGTAAAGTTGCAGCTACCTGGAGATCTACAACGAGAGGGTGAGAGACTTGCTGAGGAGGAAATCCACGCAGACCTACAACCTGAGAGTCCGAGAGCACCCAAAGGAAGGGCCGTATGTGGAAGGTGAGACGTGCTCCTCTCCTCCTCTGGCTACACCATGCTTGGGTTGACCAATCCGATGTAACCTGCCTCCTGATCTCAGATCTGTCCAAACACCTGGTGCAGAACTACAGTGACATCGAGGAGCTGATGGAGGCCGGCAACATCAACCGCACCACCGCCAGCACCGGCATGAACGACGTCAGCAGCCGCTCACACGCCATCTTCACCGTCAACTTCACGCAGGTGAGGGGCGGTGACGTGTTTATCCGCTCAACACGGTCCAGCTCAACGGCCTGGACCTCAACCGCTGTCAATACTTTGAATCTCTCAGGCCAAGTTCGATGCAGAGATGCCCAGCGAGACGGTCAGTAAGATCCACCTAGTGGATCTGGCCGGCAGCGAGCGGGCCGACGCCACCGGCGCCACCGGAGTCCGACTGAAGGAAGGAGGAAACATCAACAAGTCGCTGGTGACTCTGGGCAACGTCATCTCTTCTTTAGGTCAGACTCAGACACATTCATACGTACCATAATGAGCTTGTGATCTGTGTTTGTCTCATTTTTACCTGAAAGCATGCATTTAGAGAGGGGGCGGACGAGCAGCTGGTTTGCTCATTCACGTGTTGTTTCCTGTTCTCCTTTCCAGCCGACATGACGCAGGACGGCGTCAACACCAACATGAAGAAGAAGTCTGTGTTTGTGCCCTACAGAGACTCTGTGCTCACCTGGCTGCTGAAGGACAGTCTGGGGGGAAACTCCAAGACCATCATGATCGCCAGTGAGACACCAAAGCAAACGTCATTATTATTACCCGACTGTAGCAATAGGTTGTTAAATGGTTGCCATTCTGTGGAACCACTTCCCCTCGCAGCCATTTCCCCCGCTGATGTGAACTACGGTGAGACCCTGAGCACGCTGCGATACGCAAACCGGGCCAAGAACATCATCAACAAGCCCACCATCAACGAGGACGCCAACGTCAGGCTGATCCGGGAACTGCGGGCTGAAATCGCCAGACTCAAAGCTCTGCTGGTTCAGGGCAACCAGGTAAAAACAACACAAGCAGAATCACCTGACCTGACCTGGTCCGACCCTGGCGGGTCCAGACGGGAGGCCCTTGAACTGCAGGCTTCCTCAGCGTGTCTGTTTGTTGCTTAGATTGCTCTCCTGGACTCGCCCACTGCTCTGAGCATGGAGGAGAAGCTGCACCAGAACGAAGCCAGAGTGAGTCTGTGGGACGGGTCACTGGTTCCATGTTGTGAGTGTAAGCTGGGCACGTGGTTACTGTGGTGCAGCTTCTGGTGCTGATGGACTTTTCTTGGCAGGTCCTTGAACTGACTAAGGAATGGACCAACAAATGGAACGAGACGCAGAACATCCTGAAGGTGACGGCCTCTTTCTTCCATATGAGAAGACATTTGTGCTTATGTTGTGTTTTCTACCATTTCTTCTGTTTTGACACTGCTGTGGTTTCTTTTTTCACTTGTGTTTGTGTGTGTCTGCAGGAGGAGACTCTGGCTCTGAGAAAAGAGGGCATCGGTGTGGTGCTGGACTCAGAGCTGCCTCATCTGATCGGCATCGACGATGACCTCCTCAGCACCGGCATCATTCTCTATCACCTGAAGGTCAGTGGCTCTGCTGATCCCACAGAATAATGCTGAGAACCGCCAGACATTTCCCTGTGAACTGGTTGTTGTTTTCTGACACCTCAGGAGGGACAGACGTTTGTGGGAAGAGAAGATGCCTCCACTGAGCAAGACATTAGTGAGAGAATATCTCTAATCACTGTCCTTGTCCCTTGTCTTGTTTTCAAACCCTTGTGTGAATGTTTCTCTCTGGCTCTTCCTCACAGTCCTGCACGGTCTGGACCTGGAGAGTGAGCACTGTATGTTTGAGAACCAGAACGGTACCGTGACTCTGGTGCCGCTCGGTGTGGCTCAGTGTTCTGTTAACGGGCTTCAGGTGTGTGAGCCGCTGCAGCTCAACCAAGGTGAGGACCACAAACCCTAATGCCGAGGCTGATTTCAGGCCAGCGCAGGAGCAATCGGTGTGTTTTTCTTTGATGGTTCTGTCCAGGTGCCGTTATTCTGCTCGGTAGAACAAACATGTTCCGCTTCAACCATCCCAAGGAAGCTGCCAAGCTGAGGGAGAAGCGTAAGGTGAGGCCGTAGCGCCACTCAGCTCCCGCTGTAGAAGCTCTGTCTCTGCTGAAGGTCCTGGTGGGTTTGTTTCCTAGAGCGGCCTCCTGTCCACGTTCAGCCTGTCCATGAGCGACCTGTCCAAGTCCTGTGACAACCTGTCTGCTGTGATGCTCTATAACCCCGGGTGAGTGGCTCTCAAACGGTTTCCACTTCTAGATGCAGATTCACAAACCGTTGGTTGGTCAGAGAAGCAGTTCCTGTAAACAGTCAAGGTCCAGCTCCTACTCTAAACTCAGCTGATTGGTTTGGACCCTGCTTCACTTGGTTGACCCTGGTCTATTTAAATGTTAAAGGTTGTGTCCTTCCTGACTCTGATGTTTAAAGATCTTAAAGAGCGTGTGTGGCGGTGATGATTAACTGTTGCCACCCTGTCCTGTTGACAGTCTCTTCACTGAGAAGGGCCCCGTCTTCCTCAGGTAGACTCCGCTGTGCTCGTGTCTGTGCTGTGTTGGACACTAACTGGTTCAGTCTGTCAGTGTTTCTGCACGTCACCCTGCTGCTTCTGTCTCCACACCTGACGTCTGACAGTAGGACGTGTGTTGTGGCTTCATTCTCACACCACCCTGCGTTTCATCTGCTGACCCTCGTTTGTGTGTCCGTTGTGCTCTGGTGGGAGTGGACACTTAATGGGCTGCTTTGCTTTCCCAGGTTGGAGTTTGAGAGGCAGCAGCGAGAAGAGCTGGAAAAGTTGGAGATGAAACGGTACAAACCATCTTCACTCGGACTGAAACATGTTTAGAAACCAGGCCGTGCCTGAAAGCTGTGAGAGCGGATCTGGTTCATCAGTGACATCCACAGTGGCGTCCACCCACCCTGTAACTGAACACGGCTCTAATCCCCGCTTTCTACGTCTTGTAGGAGGCTCATCAAGGAGATGGAGGCCAAGCAGCAGAGTGAGAAGGCAGAGCTGGAGCGTCTCCAACAGGAGGTGGAGAGTCAGCGCAAAGAGTCCGAGGAGGTGCAGCAGCGGATCCTGTGTCAGGAGGAGAGCCTCCGCCGCCGCAGCCACGACATCGAGAGCCGCCTGCGAGACTTCCTGGCAGAGAAGGAGCGCTTTGATGAGGAGAGACGCTCAGAGGTCCAGGGGCTGGACCAACAAAGATGGCAGCAGGGGCGCGAAGCAGAAGACAAGGAGGAGGAGCAGCAGCGGCGACAGGAGGCCTCAGAGCAGACCGAGATCTACCGTGAGCTGAAGAGACTGAAGAGGGAGCGGGAGGAGCAGCAGGTTCGTCTAGAGACTGAGCGGCGGCGGCTGGAGGAGCAGGAGCGGGAGCAGCTGAGTGTTGTGGGGAGGCTGGAGGAGCAGCTCAGGGAGAAACATGAGGCAGCCGCCACCCTGCTGGCCCGGGAGGAGCTTCACCGCCTGGAGGAGGAGCGCAGAGCGCTGGCTGAGATCAGAGAAGCCCTCCTCCGAGCCAAAGAGGCTGGGGAGCGGCTGAGCACAGAGGAGGCCTGCGAGGAGGCGAGGGCGTCGCAGGCGAGATACAAGGCCTTCAAGACGACTCAGGTGAAGGAGCTGGGCCAGCTGGAGGAGGAGCTCCGACTGCAGAAGGAGGGCCTGGAGAAGGAGGTGGCCGCCGAGCGTAGTCAACTGCTGCTCCTTGCCCACAGCCTCAGGGAACAGGACGCAGCCGCTGTCTGCCAGGAGGAGCAGCTGCTCCGACAGGCGGAGCACAGGCTGCAGTTTAAGGAGCGGCAGCTGGCCAAGATGGCCGACAGCCTCCTCCCTGCGCTGGCCGAGGAAAAGCAGAGGGCTGCCGAGATGCTGGAGCGCAGCGGAGGAGGCTCCAACGGGAACTGCGACGCTCCTCCAGGACTGGACAACACCCTGTACCAGGTGGAGAGGGAGCTGGAGGACAAAGAGGAGAAGCTAAACCTCCACTGGCTCCATGCTCAGCAGCTCCAGCAGCTCCAGGAGACCTACGAGTTCACCGCCAACGTGGCTCGGCAGGAGGAGAAGGTGAGGAGGAAGGAGAAGGAGATCCTGGAGGCCAAGGACAAGCAGCAGAGGGAGGCCATGGAGCAAGCGGTAGCCCGGCTGGAGAGAAGGCACTCGGCCCTGAGACGCAGCTTCTCCCAGGAGCTCTGCACCGAGGAGCAGACGCACAGGAGCTCGACCCAAAGCAACCGGAAGAACCAGAGGATGGGGGCGGATCTGGACCAGCACAGGTCAGGGCAACACACACAGACAGATGTGGGACACGAGACAGGTGAGTGTGGCTCACTGTTCTCGTTCAGGGTGGAGCGAGAGATCAAAAAGCTCAGACAGAGAATCAGTGAAGGAGAAGAAAACTGGAGTCACTCGGTCGGTACCGAGGACAAGACGAGTTCTCCCGTCAGTCACATCCAGAGTCTGAACACGCCGCTGCCACTGTCGGACGACCGGTACGACTGCGACCGCCTCGCCACATCCTCAGAGTTGGATAGTTAGTGGGTTTGTAGGAACTGATCAGATGTTTGTTTCAGGATCAACGCGTACATTGAGGAGGAAGTCCAGCGACGAATGCGGAATCTGAACCTGCTGAACGGTGGCGGCGGTAGCAGCACAGACCTGACTCTGACCAGGGAGTCACTGAGGGTAAGAGTGGACTCCAGTAGCAGGTCCTCGTTGGCCAAAGACGTGGGCTCTGCTGCTGAAACGCTGTTGAACTCTGTTCTTTAACCTGCAGGAGGACGAGGACATCAGCAACTGTAGCTCTGTTCGATCTACAGACGAGGTACGACCAGGAATCCTCAAACCTTTGATAGAGAATGTTAAGTTTACATTTAATGTGACGATGGTGAGTTGAATACTTAGTTTGTTGTTTTCAGGATGAGGAAACGCTGAAAACCAAAAATCCAAGCAGGTTGAAATATGAGGTAAGACATGATATAATGTCAGGAGAAACGGAAATAATTCTAAGCATCCAGGTGACAGGTTTTCATTAAAAGGTCTCAAATCATCAGACCTGAAAGACGAAGTGGAATCACACCCTCAGATCAAAGGAGCAGAGTGGCCCGATTGATTTGCATGTCCAACCTCCTCACAATGTTGATTGTCCCACTCACCTGGTGATGGAGGAAATGTCCCAGAACCCAGTGGACGTGTTGAGTCACGGCCTCCCCTTGTGCACACAGACAGCCAGCGACTTGTGGTCGCGCTCTGGCTGCAGCGCGTCTGAAGAAGCAGCCGACGGCCTCACAGCGGACGCCGGGAATGGAGCGAGTCCAGACACGAGTCTGCCCACGTCTGTGCTTCCGAGGACGGGGGAAACGAGGACCGTGACCCTGAACCTGCAGAACTTTCTGACAGGAGACAGGAGACAGATGCAGATGCTGGTCACAGAGCGACTTCAGGAAGTCTGCGATCTTTAGCTGGCAAACTGTTGGATGCGTACAGGCACGCGGTCAAAGGTCAAAGGCTGCGGGGCACGGTTCCGAACCTGGGAGCGGCCGACGTGAAGCTGGCTCTCCATCGGTACATGGAGCTGCCACTGGTTCACAGGGTCCGGCTCGGCCCAGAGCCTCAGCCCTGCGGCGCCGCACAGAGCAAGGTCGCTGCTTGGACCTCACGGGCCCGCATCCTCAGGGGCCCGGCCCCCGAGCCGCCCCGAGGAGAGGAGCGGGTCCCGTAGGGTTCTGTTAGCGGCTGGTGGAGCTGCCGCCGCTCCTGTCTCGCTTCAAATCGCTGTGACCCCGGGAGATGCAGCAAAAGGGGGAATCTCTGGCCCACGTGCGCCCCGTCTTCTGGCTGCAAACTGACCCGGAAGCCGCAGGTCTGCTGGTGGCCGTGGCCTCCGCCCGCTCTGACCCAGGAGCGGTGCAAGGCCGTGCTGAGGGCTGCAGCTCCCGCCCACTTCCCTGAAGCCCAGGCTCCAGTGTCGCCTCTCTGGGCTGGACATCCACGGTCCCGACCTGGTCCTGCACGGCGTGTCACCTGCAGGTTCAAGCGGGGCCTTGCAGATCTGCTCTACATCGTCGACGGGAACATGGGCGGTGCCGGCAAAGCGTGCCTGGCTGACGTTCGCCCCCTGCCCTCTCAGCGTCCAGTTCCTCCTCACAGACGCGCGTGCAGCTCTTCTCCAGGAGGACGGCGTCTTCCACCCGGTGGCGCGGGGCTCTGCTCTGGTTCCGGTCCAGTCCCAGTTCCAGGGTGTCTCAGTCCGCAGGCGTTTAGACATCAGGTGCCTGCTTGTGAGGCAGAAGGACCACTGCCTGGTGGTGGACGTCCAGTTCACCTCCCACGAAGCCCCGCAGCTCAGTGGAGCCTCCGCTGACGCCTCCTCCTCCCATTCCTGGGAGTTGACCTTCGGCTGCACCTCAGAAGCTCTGATCTTCATCAATCATTTGTCTTCCGAGTTAAAGCCACAGTTTGAAATATGTTTTAAACATCCATATTTGCAGAAAATTAGTCTTAGCATGTGGTATGTGATGTAAATCTTTACTCTTCACCTTCTGGTGTTTGTGCTTGCGGTGACTTTCTGCTCAGCTCGTGGCGACGAGCAGCGATGGCCTCCAGTCTGTCAAAGTCTGCATTCCTCGCTACGTCCTTCGCGGGCAGGGAAAGGACGAGCACTTTGAGTTTGAAGTGAAGGTGAGGGTCATTTACAGGATTTTAGAGCTTGTGACAATGACACTTATTGGCAGAAATGTTTGTTGACTGAAGAAGCTTCAGCACTGATCAGAGTGTGACAAGCATGGCTCCTTTGTCTGTCACCAGATCACTGTAATGGACGAGACCTGGACCGTGTTCAGGCGTTACAGCCGCTTCAGGGAGATGCACAAGAACCTCAAGCTAAAATACCCCGAGGTGAGAGTCCCACGAGGCTCCATCACCACCTGCTGCTTTAACGTCGTTCTACATGGTTCTACAGCTACACAATTATTTGGAGCTGGGACTCAGTGTGTGTGTGTGTGTGTGTCCGTTCGGTTCCTGTTGCAGCTTGCAGCTCTCGACTTTCCTCCTAAGAAGCTGTTTGGAAACCGTGATGAGCGGATGGTGGCCGAGCGCCGGAACCAGCTGGAGGCAGGTTTCGCTCTTCTGTGTGAGCATACGACAATGGGACAGGAAGTGGATGCTGACTGTGGTTCTGCATTTCCTTCACAGCGGTACCTGAGGAGCCTGTTCCAGGTGATGTTGTCTTCGTCCAGCTCTCCTCTCCGAACCCATGCTGACGGCGGCCTCCATCTGTCCAAAGGCGCCATCTGCGAGTTCTCCTCCTTCTTCAAGAAGGGCGTGTTCGAGCACAGCAGCCACGGCACCGGCTGACCCAGCCGTGGTCCTGAAACGTCCCCTAGAAATTAACCCGGGCTGCGGTCTGGAAGTAGCTCCAGAGGGAAGGTTCTGTTTGAAGAACCCATGAAACTCTAATCTTGTAACGTCACATGATCAGTTTTGCTTCAACGGATGGTGAACAACTAATTCAAGGTTTGATGATTCTGGGCCAGTTTGATGCCGAGGCTCCAGACCTTCACTGTGATGCTGCTGCTCTATTGGTACGTGAAATGTGCCTGAAGCTCCACGTTTCCTTTGCTTAGTTTAGTTGTTTAACCCGATTCTCCAGCTACAGCTAAACTAAACGTTGGGGCTTTGATTGGAGGGACTCTGATCCCGTGCCGTTCAGGTCACTGGTGGCTTTATTGGATTTGCTATTAAACAGCAGCATGTGCATTAAAATGAACCAGCAGCTTCCTGAAGGTTTGTGTTGTAGGATTCCACCATTCCAGATTAAAGCAGCTAAGAAACTGACTCGCAGATGATTCACGTCACATACAATTTTTATTTTAGTCACAGAAGTGAACATGAGTCTTCCACATCACGACTATTGACCATGTTTATAAATATTAATGTACTTTTGTAGATTGTATGAATGTCAGTAAAGAACCAGAAGAGTGTGTGAGTTTGGTTTGTGTCTGGTAAGGAAATACCTTGGTCTTCGCTGTGACACTAACGGACATTAATACAACCTCCAGTCTGGAGGATAAAGTTTCTGTCCACGTCCAGTTCGTGTCTGACCTGCAGGAGCTGTTGTTAGTTCCAATGATCAAAATGAAAAAGGAGAAAGGGACACAGGTTGTGGCCTAAAGCAGGTTTTCTGTGGACTGATGGCGCCAGACGGACTCTGACTTGCTGCGCCTGGTGATCAGCTGCCTCCGTTCAGGATCTGCTCCGCAGGCCTGAAGGGGAACTGGAACAGGGGGACGCCCTGGGTCTTCAGCCTGTCCTGGCAGCTTTGCAGCAGGTCGTTATAGTCCTGGAGGAAAACATGTTGGTTCCATCTGAACGTGCAGCGACGCCTCCGAGCCAACTCATCCAGAACTCACCTGACATTCTCGGGCCAGGTCGTCCTGCAGGGTGCGGACAGCAGCGTCTTTGGACTCCACGATTTCCTACAAGCAGGAAACGCTCAGTTCCCTGAGCTCATGTATCCAAGAGTTTGAAAAGTGAAGCACAAAGACCTGCAGTCTGTCTGCAGAGCTGCCTCCGGCGGCCGGGTCCGGGTTGGAGGCAGAGAGCGCGGCGCACAGCTGGGCTTCCTTCTGCTCCAGAGTCTCTGTCAGCGCCGCCAGCTTCCTCTGCAGCAGCAGCTCCTTCAGGCCGCTCCGCTGCTGCACGTCCAGCACCGCCTCCGTCTGCCGCCGCAGCAGCTCGTCGCGCTCCTGCTCCACCTGCAGCACACAGAGTCAGCACGTGGGGGACCGCCCCGAGGTCCGGCTGTGCCCGGGAGGCTCCTACCTTCTGGAACGCCTGCAGCAGCAGCTCGTGCTCCACCATCAGGCCTCTGAGCTCCTTCGCAGACACCTTCAGTCGAGCTCTGCCCTCCTGTGAAACGCAGCAGCAGCAGGTTGGACGCTTTGTCAAGGATCCGGACCTGAAGCGGGTCCAGACGGGCCGTACAGGGAACGCACCGCTATCTGGGCCTTGGCCTGGTTGTAGTCCTGCAGCTGATTGTGGAGCAGGGGCAGCTTGCGCTCCAGGTCCTGCAGAGACCCGTGCAGACGCTGGTTCTCCCGCTGAGCTGCTTTGAGCTTCCTGTCTGTCTGAGCGTAGTTGTCCTGCTCCTCCGCGAGCTCCCTCTGCCAGACAGCAAACAACCGAGTGGATCCATCAGATCCCAGCGGTGACACGGGGCTCACTGTGACGCTGGTACTGTACCTTGAGTCGCAGCTGCTCCTCCATCAGCTTCCTCTGCGTCTGGCTGTAATACTCCTCGGCTCCCCTCAGCGCGCGGTCCTGCTCCTTCAGCAGCTGCACCACGTGGCTCCTCATCCTGTTCTCCAGCTCGCTCACCTCCTCCTGCTGCTTCTTCCGATCCTCCTCCACCATCACTTTCATCCTTCTGTGATACTTCACCTCCATTTCTGATGAAATGTTAGGAATCTGGTTTACTTACGCACCGTCACATCCCCGCTCTTCTTTTACTCACTACATGCAGAATAACTTCAAGATCTAACGGAGCTGTTGGACACTTTGTGCTCGTTGCTCCTTTATGCACCTCGGATTCTTCTGTCATATTCATTGGTCAGCTCCATCAGCTCCACCTGGTGTTTCTGTTCAGAACCACAATATGTGTCACAATAGACACCAGTGGAAACATATTCCTGCAGGTTTTCTGCTTCCTGTTCAGTGGCTACTTTTATTAGGAACAACAGCTTTTCCATGAATTTAACTTATTACAACTTTAAAATACTGGACTCCACAGCTGTTCCTAACAACGCTGTTAGTGAGCGGATGTTGATACTTTCACACCTGTCCAACTGACGCCATCTCTTCCAAAAATTAATGTCTCACCAGTTTAAGCTCCTTGATGCAGTTCTGGTTCTGGAGCTGCTTCTCCCTCAGGTCCGCCTGCAGACCCTGTGTGTCTTCACGAAGCCTGAGCTCTGACTCTGTGTGCTGGTTCTGGACCAGCGAGGACACAGCTACACTGTCCATTTTCAACTCAGACACAGTGTTGTGCTGCTCAGACAGGACGTGCTTCAGCTTGTGCTTGTACACCTGCGGCCAGAACCAGAACCAATCAATTTAACCAAACCAACTGCTTTAGTACAATTTATTCAATCAGAATGTGCAACTCACACTGATCTCCGCTCGGTGCCGGTCCTCGGCCTCATCTCTCTCCCTCAGCCTGTTCCTCAGCTCGGCCTTGGTCTCCTCCAGGTCTCTCTTGCAGATCTCCCAGAAGGCCATGATCTTGTCCCGCTCCAGCTGGAAGTAGCTCCTCTCCTCCCGCTCTCGGTCCAGTTCCTCTCGGAGCCGAACAATGTGCTCCTCCAGCTGCAGTCACACACATACGGGTCAGTATGAGAACGGCAGAAGCTGAACAGAACAGTGGGTCCAGGCTGGAGGAGCCACAAATCGATGTAGGCAGGACCTCGGTAAGCTGTCACATCTGTTATGTTACAGTTATGAGTGACTAAAATAAGGCAAGGTAAATACCTGACATTAAAATGAGGAGCTAACGGGTTTTAGGTGTAGGTGGGTTCATCTTTCGGTCTTGCAGACCTTTGAGTTGACCTAAACCGGAGGACAATCTAAGCTGCAGCTTTCATAAGGACACAGCTTCTGAACACAGGAGCGTTCATCCAGTCCACAGCTGTTATCGTCTTCACTCATGTTCTGCGAGTGATTCTCCGTGTAGTTTAACGCCCCTGTGCGCCACGTGTTACTATACTACACATATACGACTGCTATTAAAACTGGTTCATTCGGTTCCATCGGTGATAAGCGACATGTGTCCACGTGTTCACGGCGTTTAGACTGAAAAACCTCCTAGAAGTGGTAGAACTCAGGAGCAGCAGCGGATGTGTGTCTGCTTTATTTAGCAGCTGTCCTGCTGTTAGCGGCCCTCACCTGATCCTTGGACATCTCCTCCGTGGACACGCCGTCCACCACTGAAGACGACTTCGCCTTCCCGGACTTCTTGCCTTTAGTCTTCGGTGGCTGGAATGAAACCCGTTTCCATTTACAGGGTTTGGGTTGTTTTAGATGAACAACCAAGTTACAGTGGTAGGCTAACGTTAACTAGCGAAACAAGTTGCAGCCCAAACCAAGCGTTTACTCACCATCGTAGTTGTAGAACAGACTCCCACGTGGTGGAAACAGGCCCCGCAACGGTAAACAAGCCTAAAATCCGTTTCTTGAAGAGCTAATGCTAACCAGGCAGCTAGCTGCACCGAGCAGCTAATTCGCTAGCCAAATTTCAAACAACTGTCGCTGTCATGGCAACGAGATCACATGATCAGAACTTCAAAAGAAACTTTATTAAATCCCGCTGGAAAATAAGCAGAAAATAAAGTAACATGCTAGAAATTACACTAGTATAATAACATAATAATAGCAAATACAGTGGCAATACACTATTAGTAACTATCTGGCGTTTCCTCCGACACCTGCAGCAGTGAATGGACGCAGTTGTCCGCTCGTCCGCGGAGCTGGTGCTGATGGTTGAGTAGTGCAGCTTCGGGTCATCAGGTTCTGTCTCCAGCTCCACGCTGTCACCGCCAACCTCCTGGTAGATCACCTCCATTACACATGTGTTCTCTGCCTTCTCACAGCTAGGAAGACCAAGGCCACCAGAGCAGAACCAAGACTGACACCAAGTGTTACTTTCCACCAGTGTGAGCGTGGTTCTGGTTCTCCTACTGCAACTGTTCCTCTCTGGTCTGGCTGTACAGTCACTCCATCGCGTCCTGCTGCGATTGTGTTTTCAGACTGAAGAACCCGTCCTGGTTCTGTGGTCACTTTCAGATAAACATTTCCATTCCCTCATCGGACCGGGTAACATGGCCTAGAACCAGTGACCCGTTAGGTCGTGACTCAAAGCGTTCAACACTTTTCTTCTCATGTCCATTTTTTCTACAGACAAGAGTCACACGCTGACCACAGATAAAACGAGTCCATGTTACATCTGCTCTGGTATTAGACAGGACAGAACCGCTGTCCCGTTCTCCTGACCCGTAACTGCTGGTGGACCCAGTACAGAACAACCACCTGCTGAAGACACAACAAACATTTCTAAGATTATTTATAAGAACTCTTTCAGAACCTCTTTGATCTTCTCCTGGGTACTGATCCAACCCATGTAGGACTTGGAGGTGGAGGAACCAGCAGATCCAGAGCAGCATGATTGCACAGATGCATGTGGGAATTGTCCTGTCAGCTCTCGTGTCTTCTCTGAAACGGCTCATGCGAGTCATTTTTATTTCACTCAGTGCCACATCAACAATAGGTTCTTCCTGTTAAAGGAAACACAGCAATCTGCTTCTACTAGTCCAGCTTCTACTTCAAAACCAGGAGCTGACGATCAGAGCTGCTCAGGTCTCTTGCTCGCTTTGGCAGATGCAGGAATACAACCAACAACCCTGTGGTTGGAGGCCAAACACTCAAATATTTACAGCTGCGAATTCTGACATTTTAAGACGGAGCTACAGCTCAGTCGTTCCAGGTCAACTGGGACGAGGTCCAACGTCTCTGGGATGTCTGAGGGTTGAGTCATTTCTCAGCAGAAACCGTATTTCAACGGCTTCTTCATTTTAAAGCATGTTTTTCAGAAGGAGGAAGTTGATTCACTAATTCAGTGTAGCTGCTGTTGATGAAGAACTGAAACCAGGGAATCACTAATCTGATCTGCAGTGGAGCGGTTTCTCCTTAGACTCGTCGTTGCAGCCACATTCACCTCCTCAATCATCTCCATGTCTTTCTTATCCTCCTGTCCTTTTTTAGATCTCCGTCCACACTGTTTCTGTTCCTACACATAATCTAAAAAGGTATTTGTTGAAATCCAGCTCAGGTGTTGATCTGGACAGACAGGAAAACACTTCTCTGCTCCACCACTGTCGTCGAAGCTGTTGGTGGAGCAGAGCGGGCTCCATGGACCCGGTCCAAGTCCAGTTCCCAGGTTGCAGGTGTTTTGCTGCCACCGCCCCCAGCAGGCAGTGAATAAATGAACCAGGTGCCTTGACTGAGCGCCTCTGTGACCACTGAACACATGGAGACGTTTGTCAGGACAGGTGACGATGTCTTTAATAAGGATTTAAACATGCATCTGTGAAGCACACTCCAGTTGACTGCAGCACAGTCTCACTTTGTGTGAGGCTCTTTCGTCCCACTCCTCTGGTTGAATGCTGACAAATCCCCAAACGACGCCGTGGCTGAGCCTCGTCTCGCTGGTTTGGCCTGAGGACGAAGAAACAGTGAAACCACATCAGAGCAGCTTGTGGTGGAACCGGACGCATTCCTGAAGCTGAACTCTGGCTGCTACCTGGGACTGGTGAGGCTTCCAGCCAATCATGTGGAGGATCTGGAAGGTGGCAGGCACGGAACCGTCCTCGCTCCCGTACATCTCTGAAGCAGAAGCGTCTGTTAGTCAGCGGTTTAACGGTTCGAAGGTGCTAATCACTGTGTCTGACCTTTGTAAATAGCTGCCGCCGCCAACATGGAGTCTCTGTGCAGCAGCAACCTTCTGTTCCACGCACAGTTACTCTCCCCCATTCCTGACAAGACAAGAGTCGGAGCATCGGCTCACAGAGTCACAGTCAACGCAGCAGCGGTTTGGAATTTGTACCTTGTAAATCAGTCATGAGCTCAGTGATGCCTGGATAATGAACCTGAACATCGTCAACGTCCTGACAAGCAGAGAGAAGAAGCTGCTTCAGAACCCCTTTAGTCAGTTTGAGCTAAACTAGAGACGGATCTACTACAGCTGCTCACCACAGTGAGCATGTTGAATCCAGCCTGGCCCAGCAGGTTGCCCAGGTCGGTGACGGCTGTGTAGGGGGACACGCGGGGGGAGAATCCTCCCTCCCTCTCTGTCTCTGCGAGCTGGAGGGAACAGCGCAGCTCGTACAAAGTGTCCCCACCCACCATCGCTCCGATGAAAACCCCATCTGGCTTCAGCACCTGGTGGATCTGATCAGAGGACACAGAGCAATGAAACAGATCAGAGAACACAGAAGGAGACATAGGAGACGGTGGACATGGAGGAGACAGTGGAGGAGACATATGAGAGGTAGAGTTGTAGGAGACGGTGCAGATGGAGGAGATGGTGGAGACGGAGGAGACGGTAGAGGAGACATAGGAGACGGTGCAGATGGAGGAGATGGTGGAGACGGAGGCAAAAGAGGAGGTGGAGACGGAGGAGCTGGAGGAGGAGACATAGGAGACGGTGCAGATGGAGGAGATGGTGGAGACGGAGGAGACGGTAGAGGAGACATAGGAGACGATGGAGGAGACAGAGGAGACAGTGCAGATGTGGAAGTAATATCAGATTAACTGTATTGAGACATAGGAGACAGTAGAGAAGACGGTGGAGGAGACGATGGAGGAGACGGTGGAGGAGACGATGGCGGAGACATAGGAGACAGTAGAGAAGACGGTGGAGGAGATGGTGGAGGAGACGGTGGAGGGGACATATGAGCCGGTGCAGGAGACAGAGGAGACGGTGCAGGTGCAGATGCAGGAGACAGAGGAGACGATGGAGGAGACAGAGGAGACGGTGGAGGAGACAGAGGAGACATAGGAGACGGTGCAGATGGAGGAGATGGTGGAGACGGAGGCAAAAGAGGAGGTGGAGACGGAGGAGCTGGAGGAGGAGACATAGGAGACGGTGCAGATGGAGGAGATGGTGGAGACGGAGGCAAAAGAGGAGGTGGAGACGGAGGAGCTGGAGGAGGAGACATAGGAGACGGTGCAGATGGAGGAGATGGTGGAGACGGAGGCAAAAGAGGAGGTGGAGACGGAGGAGCTGGAGGAGGAGACATAGGAGACGGTGCAGATGGAGGAGATGGTGGAGACGGAGGAGACGGTAGAGGAGACATAGGAGACGATGGAGGAGACAGAGGCGACGGTGCAGATGGAGGAGATGGTGGAGACGGAGGAGACGGTGGAGACGGAGGAGACGATAGAGGAGACATAGGAGACGATGGAGGAGACAGAGGAGACGGTGCAGATGTGGAAGTAATATCAGATTAACTCTGTATTGAGACATAGGAGACAGTAGAGATCCAGAGACGAGACGATGGTGGAGACACAGGAGACGATGGAGGAGACGGTGGAGGGGACTGAGGAGACGATGGAGGAGGCATAGGAGTCGGTGCAGGAGACATAGGAGACGGTGCAGATGGAGGAGACATATGAGTCAGTGCAGGAGACAGAGGAGACGGTGGAGGAGACAGAGGAGACGATGGAGGAGACAGAGGAGACGATGGAGATGGAGAAGACAGTGGGGAGCCATTGGAGGACACATAGCAGATGGAGGAGACAGTGGATGAGACATAGGAGAGGTAGAGTTGTAGGAGACGGTGCAGATGGAGGAGATGGTGGAGGAGGCAAAAGAGGAGGTGGAGACGGAGGAGCTGGAGGAGGAGACATAGGAGACGGTGCAGATGGAGGAGATGGTGGAGACGGAGGAGACGGTAGAGGAGACATAGGAGACGATGGAGGAGACAGAGGAGACAGTGCAGATGTGGAAGTAATATCAGATTAACTGTATTGAGACATAGGAGACAGTAGAGAAGACGGTGGAGGAGACGATGGAGGAGACGGTGGAGGAGACGATGGCGGAGACATAGGAGACAGTAGAGAAGACGGTGGAGGATATGGTGGAGGAGACGGTGGAGGGGACATATGAGTCGGTGCAGGAGACAGAGGAGACGGTGCAGGTGCAGATGCAGGAGACAGAGGAGACGATGGAGGAGACAGAGGAGACGGTGGAGGAGATAGAGGAGACATATGAGTCGGTGCAGGAGACAGAGGAGACGATGGAGGAGACATAGGAGACGATGGAGGAGACAGAGGAGACGGTGCAGATGCAGGAGACAGAGGAGACGATGGAGGAGACAGAGGAGACGATGGAGGAGACAGAGGAGACGGTGGAGGAGACATAGGAGACGGTGGAGGCGACATAGGAGACGGTGCAGATGCAGGAGACAGAGGAGACGATGGAGGAGACATAGGAGACGGTGCAGATGCAGGACACAGAGGAGACGGTGGAGGAGACAGAGGAGACGATGGAGGAGACAGAGGAGACGGTGGAGGAGACAGAGGAGACGATGGAGGAGACAGAGGAGACGGTGGAGGAGACAGAGGAGACATATGAGTCGGTGCAGGAGACAGAGAAGACGGTGGAGGAGATGGTGGAGGAGACGATGGTGGAGACGGTGGAGGAGACAGAGGAGACGGTGCAGATGCAGGACACAGAGGAGACGGTGGAGGAGACAGAGGAGACGATGGAGGAGACAGAGGAGACGATGGAGATGGAGAAGACAGTGGGGAGCCATTGGAGGACACATAGCAGATGGAGGAGACAGTGGATGAGACATAGGAGAGGTAGAGTTGTAGGAGACGGTGCAGATGGAGGAGATGGTGGAGGAGGCAAAAGAGGAGGTGGAGACGGAGGAGCTGGAGGAGGAGACATAGGAGACGGTGGAGGAGACGATGGTGGAGACGGTGGAGGGGACAGAGAAGACGGTGGAGGAGATGGTGGAGGAGACGATGGTGGAGACGGTGGAGGAGACATAGGAGACGGTGCAGATGCAGGACACAGAGGAGACGGTGGAGGAGACAGAGGAGACAGAGGAGACGGTGCAGATGTGGTAGTAATAACAGATGTCTATCAGGAATGTGTATCGGATGAACATCAGACTAACTGTTTTGACTCAGTACTACTCGGGTCCAACCAACGCTGGACGCGGGCCGACCCAGGCTCACCTGTCTGAGAGCGGCCGGCAGGTCGTTGACCCAGTGGAGGCTGCACACACACACACACACACACACACACACACGCTCAGGTTACTCCACGCGTCGGCACGGTCTCAGCTCAGACGGACACAGCATTCACCTCAGGCTGCTCAGCACCAGGTCAAAGGTACTGTCCTTGAATGGCAGAAACTCCTCGTCAGCCAGGACACACCGGGTCTGGACCTCAGTCTGGCGTCTCTGTTTCTGAACAGCACAGCTTTAGGGACTTTCGCATCACGTCCGAACCTGTGAGCCGGACCGGAACCATCGGAGCTGCTCACCAAAGTCTCCTCTGACGCGTCAGTGAGGACCAGGCGCTGCACAACGTCCTGGAACAGCAGAGACACCTTAGCGGAGCAGCTCAGACGCTGCAGGGCGCCGATCCAGAACCACAGAACCCACCTTGCTCAGATGTTCTGCAATGTGGCTTCTTCCAGCGCCGATGTCCAGCGCCAGAGGAAACGTCCTGAGGAGACAAGACGGAGGTGAATTGGACCCACTGAGTTGATGACTGTCTGCTACAGAACGCTGTTGGACCTGGCTCCTCCCACCTGGCGACGTCATAAACCCGATCGGCCACTCGACCTCCGACCTGCGAATCAACACAGACCAGACTGGTTAAAGCACCGTTGGCTTCAGACGGGAGCTAAATGATGGTATTTAAAGGACCGAGCAGCTCGTTACTCAAAGATCCGGTTTGCTGGATAATCACATCTACTTCATCGTGACTCACTAATTCACCAGTATTAGAACTGTGGCAGTAGTAGGGAGCTATTGTAATTATCTAGGACGGTAAAGGTCCAGTCTCGCCTCGTCCTTCAGGTAGTCGTACTGCTGTCGGTCCCGTTGACTCGCGGCCCAGTTCTTCTGCCTCCTCTTCATCGTCCTGTTGAACACGTTCATGGAGCCTCTCGCGAACCCGGACAGTCCCCTGACGGACCCAGAACCCGTCAGTCCTCTGACGGACCCGGAACCGAACCGTCCACACTGGACGTATGAGGCTCCAGCTCTCATCCGGCACCGGCTAACAGAGGAGACTGCACCAGGAGACCCGACTGGACCCAGCCCCTGCAGCACTGTGAGGACTTTACTACTCATGGTTCTGGTCTCAGGTTCGTGGCCGGTTAACGACAGAACTCGTTCGGCTTTGGATCAGGGAGCTGTTTCTGTACCGGCTTCCGGCCACTACACTTCAGCCTCAGGGAGGAGAAAGAACGCGAACCTGGAGATTATGGAACCGGATCATAGCCCGGAACCGGACGTTTTACTGACGGAATAATAACAACCCAGATGACCCTTCTTCTTCCTTTATTTTTTATGGCAGCGTGCGTCCTACAGCGCATTACCGCCACCTACTGTATCTACATTCAGTTACATGCATACGTTCCATTATTGGTTTTTCGGCCCTGTCTCCTCCAAACACCTAATAACAGCTCTATACCCTGCAGCACCTCATTATATTCAATTCAACTTTGTTTTATTTACTCTTAAGCACTCTATCACCCTTTTCCTTTGAGTCTGATACTTTGGGCAATAGACTATTACTGTTTGTTCAGCTCCACATTCACACTCTCCTGTCTCATGCTTTTTAACTATCTTCTTTGTGCTATTAAGACCTGTGTGCCCAAACCTCATTCTGCTCATCAGATTATCCCTCCTCCTCTTCCTACTACATCCTATTAGTGTTCCCACTCCCTCTATCACCTTCTTCCTGCCAATTCATTTTTGCCCTTTCTTGAGTTCTGAGTTGACTTACACTGAGTTTGAAAACCTGGGGTTTTCGGTTTCAGAACAGCTCAGAAGTGTTGGTTTAAGCAACTCTGAGTTGATTGAGTTAAGCGCGACTATAAAAAGCCCTGATCAATGGAGTGAAGATATTACGAGTCACCATGGCAACAGCACAACAAAAGAGGTCCGGAAATGGATATGACCTCAAGCATATAGCGATTACGAGCCTATATTCCGTAGAAAAAGCAACAGCGGCATAAGAGAAAGAATTAGCTTGGAAGAAAATAGCTGCCCGAGTCAATGCGCAAGTTTACATTTCAATCATACAGTGTCCGGTGAAACTAATAACTAAATAATGTTAGTATTGTTGTTATATTTCACTTATAAATTAAAGAATCGTCTCTAATTTTTCACTAATCTAAGGAGTTACTTCAGTATTTGCATAAAATACCGATGTTTGTATGGATTAAAAGTGCAGTGTTATGTCTACGCATTTTTAAAATTCCTGTTGTGGTTGATGTGGGATTTGTAAAGTAATGATAATTCAAATATCCAATACGTTTTATGGAGAGCAATTATTACATTAATCTAATTAGGTTTTTAAAAGTTACCCAAAGCTCATGTAATAATACAAGAATTTTTATGTAGGTGCAATCCTGCAGGCATAAAAAGAACGTGGCTAAAAATGAAATATAAAAACATAATTCAAACAGGCATAAGGCACCATCATGTCATGTGTGTAGACTACCTGACTTTACAACAATTGACATATTAAATAACTACATAGCATGCAGAGTATAGCAGTGCAGCAGCATTTTCAACATGGCTGTAATGTTTTCACACAGTTAAATCATTTGACTTCTACTCAGCCAATAGAAAGAAGGCAGAGGCTCGAACAACTGGTGGAGGACCTGCACCTCCACCTGTGGCACATGCAGAGGAGAAGGGCCTCAGCCTGAACACTGGAAAGCAGGGGCTGAAGGAATTCATCAGAACCAGTCACTCTCCAGGATACAAGTGCATGTGTAAAATGTAAGAGGCCTACCTATATATTTGATTTTTTACATAGGCTAATTTTTATATTCATTTCTTAGACTCTAGGTTGGGTTCTTTGTTGGTCTTAACAGATTCTGATGGCAATATGTGAATCCTCCTGTCACAACAGAAGCCCAGGATGTTGTAAGTATACTATTAAATAAAGCTTAAATTATGATAAGCAGTATTATAAAGTGTAATATTAATACAGTTTATACACATCACATGATTTCTGATGTTTGTGTTGCGTAGCCTAAAGGATGTAACTTGATCTCCAAGTATAGTGACTTTATTATCTCCCCTCTGCCTCAGAGTGTGGAAGAACAGCAGGAGGAGGGTTCGTCACATTCTGCTGCACAGATGCACACAGTCAGTGATGTTCAGTAAATGCCAGAGTTCAATTCTGTAAGAGTAATGAGGAACATGTCATGTCAAGATGTCATGTAACTAAATCTTCTGTAATTTTAAGTTACTGGTTATTGAGTTGTATAAACTAAATCTTGTCAAGAAAATAGAGAGAAATAACAAGAAAATAGTTATACTTGGACCGCCAGATTTAAAAGAAAGATGTAGAAATTGAAATTCTCAAACTAAAGCTGGAGGTGAGTGTATAGTTACAGGTGAATTGTATGAATTATTGGAAGAATCGTGAAGTCTAACAACTGCCTTTGTCTTTGTAGCAAATGAAGAAAACCACATAAATTATGATTTGCATTTATTCAGTTTCTTTTATTGGTGGTGGTGATGGCTGATTAAGACATTACAGCAAATCACATCTCTGACTGTCCATCCACTCTGCAGATTACTGTGATGGAAGGAGTCTCCTCAGGGTCTTGTATTTGTAGGGCAGGGTGTTGCTCCTCTCTAATAATTGCAATAATGTGGAGAACAACACATGCCACAATAATTTCACAGGCCTCTCAGGTGTTTCCCTGAGGTAATAGTAATAATAATAATAAGACCTCTCAGGTGTTTCCCTGAGGTGACGTAGGCACTGAAGGCGTGCTTTCAACAGGCCTATGGTCATTTCCACCCGGGCTCTTGTTCTGCAGGGCCACATTAAAGCGCTGCTGGGGTTCTGCTTCAGGTTCTGGGTGAGGGGTCAGTAGTGTGGGCTGCCATTAACCCCTATCTCCAGCAGAAAGCCGTCAATCTCTCCTAGAAGAAAGTTCTCATTACTTTATTGCTACATAGAAGTGCTCCTGTGAGTACGAGTGTATGCATTGAAATGAGTGTATAGGACATACATGTACTTACCACAGTGCAGCCTGCTACTTAGGGTTGAATCACGATATATTGATGAGTCATGACCAGAGCTGGGCCACTTGGCCTCCACGTTTGTAATAATATGTGCAGCATCACATATGATCTTGGTGATGTAAACAATGATACATCAGTTACAGTGACCATTAGAAAGAGTAGTCAGTGCACCTGCACATTTATCAGTTTATTTCAGATCACAGCAAGATGTTATTAACTGATCATCATTTTTCAGATTAGCCTCAATTAAACAAATTAAATACCACATACCTGCAATCCTGTGAAACTCCTCTTTAATGGCTTTAGGGAGTTTGTGTCGTGAAAGCGCTTGAGGTCGAACTTTTCTACAAACAGTGGCTTCACTAATGTGCTCAGCGTCTCCAATGTTATAAAGAAAACTACCGTTAGGAAAAAAACGTAACGCAACACAAAGAATGTGCTCGGATGTAAAAGCACGGCCACGATGGCTGATGTGTTTGACGTATGTGTGGATAAGATTATTAATATATGGAGAAGACGGTACCGCTCAAATAAATATGCACGGGAACATGACAGCAAATTAACTCATGGCGTTAAAATCCTCTCGCGGCGTAAATTCAATGCCGTGTGAATTAATACAGCGTCCTCATCTACAGGATCCTCTAGAAACGGACATTTTGGTCTCTGCGCGAAGGAAACAGGTGAAATCTATGAATGAACTGAAAGATTAAATGAGGTATTTAAACAGTGTTCACTTTAAAAAGGGGCGGAGACCGAAGGAAACTCTGGGTTTCCCGAATAAAACCTGCTCGCGACCAGGTTTGGTTCACAGAGTCAGTTGCCATAGTAACTGACTCTGAAACCGAAAACTCTGAGTTTTCCTCATTTCGGGGTTAAAAACTCAGAGTTTCCACAAAACCTCCTTCTTGAAACGGGCCCTGGACGCATCTGTGTACATTTTTACATACCCTCACCTTCACTGTTCGCGTTTTGCCTCATTTGTCCGTCTTCGCTTTCCGGAGCAAAAAAGGGGTGGGAAGAAGTTAAGATACAGAACTGTTGCATTCTGGGAAAACACGTGTCGCAGTAAGCCATTTCAGTGAGGTAAATATTATCGTTATAATAAATCTAAAATTTTTGTAGGGCTTCATGTTTGCAGATACGTCGTTGTTATGTTGGTTCCCGCCTCAGTTGGTAAAGTTTGGTCTTAACATGTAAACGTGGGATTAATAAGAAGAAAAAGCACAACTTGAAGCTAAACTCACATCTTTGCTTTCAAAATTTAAAATAAAATGCTGCATGACAATGAAGCACATTTTATAATCCTGTTATTTCACAGGTGGCGCTGATAATTTCCAACATGTCATCCAAGAAGAACCAAGACGGCGATGAGCGCTTCCTCCGGGTCCAGAAGGACCCACGCTTCTGGGAAATGCCCGAGAGAGAGCGAAAAATCAAGATTGACAAACGATTTAAGTCCATGTTCCACGACAAGCGCTTCAAGGTGACGTACACGGTAGATAAACGAGGCCGCCCCATAAACCACACCTCCACAGAGGACCTGAAGCGTTTCTACAAGCTCTCAGACTCCGAGGAGGAGCACGCGACGGAGGAGAAGGCAGAGAGAAAGAAGAAGAAGAAACAAGCTAAGCAGAAGCTGGAAAAAGCTGAGACAGAAGGAAAGACCGGAAAAAGTCCGAGTGGAGGTGGGAAAGCTGCAGGAGACACCGAACGAGGCGTCAGAGTCGTAGGAGAAGATGGTGAGAAGACGGTTTTACTGCACATAGAGCTTTGGTCACTTTGGTCACTAATTTGAAAAATTAGCTTCTTCCTGAAATAAAGGATTTGCTTGTTTTCTGAAGGACACATTGTCATAAGTTATAACGAGCTGCATAAACCTAGTGTTGCTTTTATGTTGTTTCTTCAGATGAGGAGGAAGTCGACCTGAGAGACAGAAGCACAGACAACAGCGAAGAGGAAGTTGCTGCTGCTGATGAAGGCGAGGTTTCAAGCGGGTCGGATGAGGACGCTTTGGATTCGGACGAGGACAGCGACAGCGGGCCAGATCTGGCAAGAGGGAAAGGAAACGTTGAGACCAGCTCGGATGAAGATGATGAAGATGACGTGGAAGCGTTCCTACGGCAAGAAGAAGAGCAGATTGAACACGACTGGGGAGAGCTGAGCAAAGATGCACGGCGAAGTGATGAGGTGAGACGAGTGTTCACATCTTGTCTCAATGCGCCAGCGCCAGCAGGCCAGAAGTGAATGCACGTGGTTTCACAGAGGATCAGGGTCGTCTGTAACAATTAGCTGAATGAAACCGTGCTCGTGCGTGTGTTCAGGTTTCTGCCCGTCTCGCAGTCTGCAACATGGACTGGCAGCGCATTAAAGCCGTGGACCTGCTGGCTCTGTTCCGCTCGTTCACGCCTAACGGAGGAGCCGTGCTGTCTGTGAAGGTAAACGTGCTCTGAATGAAAGGCGACGCTCAGCACGAGCACTGTCACATGGAGATGAACAGCAGTGCATGATGGGTGGTGTTGTCCAGATTTACCCGTCAGACTTTGGGAAGGAGCGTCTGAAGTTGGAGGAGACGCAGGGGCCGCTGGAGCTGAAGGCACTGCCCGATGATTCAGAGGACGACACGGAGGAGGAGCGGTAACGCTCGCTGGGTTCCTCATTCCTCCCGCCAAGCAGCTGTTTTTGTGGAGGTGAACTCATTTTCCTTTGACCGCTTGTGTTGTTGTACGTCTCCTTAGGCTTCACAGGGAGAAGCTGCGCGACCACCAGTTCAAGCGCCTGAAGTATTACTACGCCGTGGTGGAGTGCGACTCGGCCGACACTGCAGCTAAGATCTACGAGGACTGCGACGGCTACGAGTATGAGACCAGCTGCTCTATGCTGGACCTCAGGTATGAACCCGAACCAGACGTCCTGCAACTGCCGTCGTTAAACTGGAACCTGCACGTAATCAAAGCTGAGCTTAAAATATACTGGTGCCACGATTAAGGTGAAACAGAAGCTGTAGATCAGTGTGTAATGATGTGATACAGAGTCAAATGTTTGTTTTCTGACTTCGGGACAAACACATACACAGGTGCTGATAATATAAGTAGAATATCATCAAATTTGATCTGTTTCACTAATTCCGTTCAAACAGTGGAACTTGTATACTATATTCATTCATTACACACAGACTATTATAACTGACAACTAATAAAGACCCTAAATTCAGTAGCTCAGAAAATTAAAATATCACTCAATAACAATACAAAAAAAGATTTTTAGAAACCTTGTAATAACATGAAAACTATGAGCATCACTCTGTACTTAGCTGGTACTGTATGGAGTCCATCGGTCTGTGGCACTGCTCAGGTGTTGAGAGCCCAGGTTGTTCTGATAGAATAGAAACCTTTTTTGCCCCGTGATGGGGAAATTACCATGTTGCAACAGCACGAAAGACAAATAATACAGAAGATAATACATACACAATTATTAAGAGAGGCAAAAAACAGAGTGAGAATTCCACAGGTTATCAAGGTTACGTACACGTGACAATCAGATAAAGTGTCTGTGGTATTACATTGACTGGTGTCATTTGCCTGGTTGTGTGTGTGTGTGTGCGCGCGCGGTGGAAATGTGCAAGTTATTATTGTTCACTATCGGTACAAGACTTGTATCCATTACTGTGCAATAACCCTCCCAATGACCTCATACTACGTTGTACTGTGCCAACACAAACTGTTCTGTAGCTGTATTCTCTCTAATCTGTACTTGCTGTTGTGAGGTAATTTCCCCACTGTGGGACTATTAAAGGTTTTTCTTATTATCACTTATCTCTTAAATAATCACTAATAAGTTGTTTCTATTCGCTGATAGGGACCTTCAGTTTAGCATATCGCCAGGTGACAATTAAAAGAAATAAACATTTGAAATATATCAGTCTGTGTGTAATGAATAAATGAACATAGTTTCACCTTTTGAATGGAATTGGTGAAATAAATCCACTTTTTGATGATATTCTAATTGTATGACCAGCACCTGTACATGTCTGTACGTATTCTCTGATCATCTCTGTTCTGTTCCTTTAACATGTTGCTGTCGGATCTTTTTTTATGCAGGTTTATTCCAGATGATGTGATGTTTGATGAGGAGCCCAAAGATGCGGCGTCAGACGTGAACCTGTCGTCCTACACACCCAACCTGTTCACCTCCTCAGCCAGCGCCTCCTCCAAGGTAACAAAGCATGAGGTGTTTACATGAAGCAGGAGGCTGACTGCAGTGGGGAAGAAGCTGTTTTGTGCTGCAAGGTCCTAATGGACCGGAGCCTCTAGACAGAGGGGAGGGGCTGGAAGTGTTCATGTCCTGGATGAGAGGGGTCGGCTACAATCCTGGCGTAGATGACACGCTGCAGCTTGGCCTAGAGCGCACCGAAGCACAGAGGCAGCCCTCCGGGGCACCATCTTGACTGAAGGCGCCACATCAGCTTCTTCAGTGAGGCTCCAGTTGTTTTCTGCAGGACACCAGAATGTTGTAAACGGGTCAGGTTGGAGAACCATTGTTCTGCTGCGTGAACATGACCTGGTTCCTGAGACAGCTGATGCTGTCACACTCACCGTGTCTGTCTACGTATGACGTACGTTCATAGGCGTTTGCAGTCAGCTGCTTATCAAAAGGTGTAGTCTAGTGCTAGTAGGCCTGACTGACTCCGATGCTTCCTTCATTTCTAAGTGAGAGTAAAGGGCAGCAGGACTTTGGGACTAATGTGTCTGCTTTGCGTTGAACTGAAGGCAAAGCTGACGTGGGACGAAACGGACCACGAGCGCGTGACCGCCCTGAACAGGAAGTTTAACAAGGACGAGCTGCTGGAGATGGACTTCAACGCCTACCTGGCCTCGTCCAGCGAGGAGGAGGAGGAGGACGCAACAGAAGGTAGGAAAGATGTGACCATGATGTAGAAATGACTGTTTATAGTCATACTGTTTATGTCATTGAGAGACATGTGATGTGTCGTAGATAAAGCGACAGGAGGCGCTGTGGAGCAAGAGGTGAAGAAGAGAAGCGAAGAGCAGATCAGTAAATACAGGGAGCTGCTGAAGGGAATCCAGGACAAAGATAAGAGGCTGCAGGAGGACAAAGACATGGAGGTCACCTGGGTGCCAGGTAGGACCCCACCAAGCATCAGTACACCCATGCAGCCGTGTCCTGTGCTGTGACGTTTACTTGGTGTCTGCAGGACTGAAGGAGGCAACGGAGCAGCTGGTGAGGAAGAAGCTGGAGGGGAAGGACAAGCTGACGCCATGGGAGGGCTACCTGCAGAAGAAGAAGGAGAAGAAGAAGCTGAAGAAAAACCAGAGGAAACTGGTGAGAGGAAGCAGATGGACTCAAACGGGCTCCGTGTCCACGATCAGCCTTCATCTGTCTGTCCTTTGAGCAGAGACCTGGAGAAGACGAGCTGAGTGATGACGAGTTTCCTCCTGACGTAGACCTCAGTGACCCTTTCTTCTCAGAGGAGCTCGGTGCAGGTGATCAGTCGCTGTGTCTTTGTGCTGCTGCTGCTAAACTGAAACATGTTGATGCAATAACATGGCAGTAAATGAAACGCTCGTGTTCACAGTTCAGTGACAGAGGTGATTGTTTTCAGACCTGAAGAAGAAACGGAAGAAGACGATGACTGGGGAAGAGGAGCGGACGGCTGAGGAGGAAGAGGAGCTGCAGAGACAAAAGGTCAGAGGTCAATGTGAGCTGACGTTATCAGTGATCAGCGTTTAGCATGATTCTGTCTATGTGACCCAACCAACCACAGGCTGAGATGGTTCTGCTGATGGACGACGATGCGGACGAGGCCAAACACAAACACTTCAACTACGACAAGATTGTGGAGCAGCACAACCTGAGCAAGAGGAAGAAGAAGCAGCTGCTGAAGAAGAGCGAGGAGCTGCTGGACGACGACTTCCAGGTGAGCCACGTGTTACTGTGGAGGAGCGTGAAACCACAGAAGCTTATCTTCAGGTCTAATGTCCCGGTGGATGAATGCTACGTGTCCGTCTGTGTCCAGGTGGACGTGAAGGATCCTCGTTTCCAGGCCATGTTCACCTCCCATCTCTACAACCTGGACCCGTCCCACCCCAGCTACAAGAAGACCAGGGCCACAGAGAGCATCTTGGCAGAGAAGCAGCGCCGGCGGGAGGCGGAGCAGCAGGTGGCGCCCGGGGGCAGTAAACAGGAAGCAGCTGGGAGGAAGCGGGAGAACGACGGCGACCCGGACACTAAGAAGCCGATGGAGCCCAGTTTGTCTCTGCTCATTAAGTCCATTAAGAGCAAAACGGGTCAGTTTCAGGCTCGGAAGAAGCAGAAGCTGAATCAGCTCTGACTGGAAGCTCTGGTTGGAGTTTTGGTTTCCTTTTTTTTTTTTTAATCAAAGGACTGTTGTAACCGGGATGCTGGAACCCATTCATTATCCAAGCTGTGTAACAGTACACCCTCTTTAGACCCGGCTCCACAGGTTCACCTCTGGAGGAGAGAACAGACAGGAAAGCAACGTTAATTTACAGGGAGTCGCAAAATAAAGGAATTGTCAATTAAATTGAGATCCATATAATTAAATAGACTGGAAACCAAACATACACACATCAGATAGAAAAGCAAAGACGCTGAAGGCGTGGATGTGGAGATGCAGTGGCTCCGTACACGGAGCAGTTCCCAGTGTTAATGAATAGAGTCGCAGGCAGAGGGACGGAGCATCATCCTGAGCTGGGCTGAGGCTGAAACCAGCAGCTTATGCAAAAGCGGATGCTGATTTCAATAAAGGTCAGTAGAATGCGGAGTTTCCAGAGGACACACTTTTTTGTCTGAGGGGAGGTTCAGTGGCAGGACGCGAAGCAGGAGTCAGGACCGACTCCATCATCACCTGTACGATTAGAATCACTTTACTGTTATTACCATGAAGTGCAGTTCAGCTTCTTAGCAGAGCATTGTAAGTAAAGCTTATTATGGGACTACAGAGTGCTACGTACACAACACCTTGTCCTGTCAGTTACAAAGGTGCACGTCAGTCATTCAGACTGTACTTATCAGTGGAGATGGAGTGTCACGGCCCAACACAGGTGCTTCATCGAGGCCCAGTTCTCATCAGTGCGCTGCGGGAGAGGTGCATGCTGGGTAGTGGGGGTCTGTGGCTCCTTCAGAACCCACTGACAAAGCACAGGACGGCTCTCTACAAAGAGAACCTAAACTCAAAGCACCACTTCCCAATGAGTCTGAGCTTTCAGACGTGTTTTTCTCTTTCTGGGTTCCAACGTCACTTCTCTCAACCTTAATAACAATCCACTTATCATCTCTGTGACCTTCGGCTCCTCCTCGGGCAGAACCCAGCTGTGAAACATTCAGAATATGAAGTAACTGACAAAGACATGACCTGTATCAGTTAACACAGCGCTTGAAGCGAAGCGGAGCCACTGCAGCGGGATGTCGCCCTCTGGTGGCAGATGACGTCACAGCAGACAAGGTTCTGTCCTTTTCATGGTAAGGTTCCCCTCATCAGGGATGGTGGATGTGGTTTTCACCAGAGTTCGGTGAAATCAATAGACGAGTCCATTTTACGCTCGACAGAAACAAGCTGATTCAGCTCTGAGCAACTGTGGTTGTCTTTAAATCAGGTTTCTTCTGGTCCCTAGACCAAGTCAAGTTCAAACACTGATGAGCTTCTTCACCGGGATAAACAGTGACTGCAGGTTCTGTTCTGATCCGTTAGTTCTGCAGATTCATCCAACTCTGTTGCTGCAGAAGATTTCAGTCCAGATTAAACATGTAAGATTTCACCTACATGTTACAGAATGGACACTTGATTAATCCAGCGATGCTTCCTGATCATTGCTCCAGTTTTAGGTTTTCTTCTCCCCAACGGCTACAACTGAGCTCAGATCTGCAGGTGGTGGTTGATCCACCATCACACATGATTCATACTTCAATTTCCACCTTAGCATCAAGTCAAAGCATATTAACACGACCAGATCCTCCTGCAATACGATTTATTGGATCCACACATTTAAAATCTGTTACAAGTATCACAGTATATACACAAACTATCGTCCTATTTACAGCCGAGTTAAAGCAGGTCCAGGGTCAGTGTCCGAACATCTCCTGCGAGGCGTAGGTCATGTAGAGGAAGCCGTCCTCGTCCTGGTGGTCCTTGTAGACCTGGGCCATGGTGAGGGACATGCTGGTGAGGCCGCTCCGGTTGACCAGCAGGTAGAAGGCCTGCGTGGGCAGCAGCGCCATGCGATTCCTGGACACAGCACAGCAGGGGGCCAGCGTCATCCATCGGAACCAACATCTGCTCAGCTGCAGCAGAACCATGAACCAGACAGGAACAGGTGGGGCTGAGATCAAGTTCAATGTGGGTCCACATCAGCTCACTGGTTTGGTCCCATCCAGACCAACATGTCTGCACTTCTACTGGTCTGGAGTAGAAGACAAACCCTGACCCAGATTCAAGCAATGACCCGAACCTCAGAACACGCTGATCCGTCCCACAGTCACAGAACTCAGCTCAGTTCTGGACCAGGACTTGAGGACTCATCGGTCTGACACAACCGCTGAGAGGGTGGACACGCTGGGCTTTGTCTAGTTCCTGGAAGCAGCTCAGAAATGCAGGGAATCAACAAAAAGTCAAATCAAATTAGAACTGGCTCAGTCAGTGAGGTCTGGTTCTGTAGGACATGGACCAGAACCCACTAGAACGGAACTGATGACACTGCTGCGAATTGATTAATGCAAATATAAAACAACGTCACAAGTTTAAAAGTCCTTAAACACTAACGGAACGTTCTGTTTTCAGCAGCATCGGTTCCGTATGTTACAACTGAACCAGCCTGGTCAAACGACGGAACCGCCACCAAGTTAAACTACTGCTGATTTTTTTACGTGTTCGAAGTTTTGGCCCGAACCTTTCCCACGCTTTAGAAACGGAGCCAACTCTGACCTGATGATGGTGACGAACTGGGTCACGGTGAGCTCGTGCGGTACCAAGAACTTGGTTTTGTCCAGCGGAGGCAGATACTTCTCCCTGTCGTACCGCTCAATGATGACCTGCGAGGAGCCATCATCAGGTGAGCACCGGCACCGAACCGAACCAACCGGTTCTCGTTGAGACGCACACTTACCGGGATCTTGTTGGGGAACTTGGACCGGATTCCTGCCACTTCTTGTTTCCTTGTAGCTGCAATAAGAAAACAGACTTCGTCAGACTGCTAAGGTTCTGATCGCGTTTCGGCCCATATTCGCGGTGCTGGAGACACTTACCGAGACTCTTCCTCTGTTTGAACGGTTTGTTCTGCGGCTGTACTTTGTCAAACGGAGGCATGGCTGCTGTGTGTGTGTGTCTGTGGACCGGGTGGTGCTGGTTCCGCCTGTGGGTTGGACCGAACGGGTCTTAAATTGGAGCAGGCGGCTGTGGCCCATCAGCTGATTAGCACATGGCCGCAGTCACAGGATTAATGGACGTCGGGCTGCGGGGCCGCTCTATTCAATGAGGAGGGCGGCGTTATTGGACACCTCTGAGTAGCCGACATCTGCGTCCCGCATTATTTGAGCCACGCTGTTGTTCATCATATTAACGTTACGCCGTTGTTTGCCTAACCAATCACGTGCTCCGGGTTACGTTCAACCTGTGCGCGCGCCCGCTTGATGGACGCAGAGGCGCAGCACGTGACGCAGCTCTCAGTCTGTTCACCGCTTCTTTACTGTAGTGTAAATGCAAACAACCCAGTAGAACGGGTTTCACCATAAAGGATTTATTGATAATTTACACCCATATCACTGTGGATTTTCATTTAACTGCGTGTCCAAAGGCTTTCTGTCCAGACAGTTGTGCTCAGTTCATCGACAGGGATCAACTCTGCGGCTTCTACGGGTCTTAGTCTGTTTAGAGTTGCTTATACTTGTACTTAAGTATTTGAATGTGTTCTGAGGAGGTTTGTGTTCCGTTCCAGTGTCAGAGGTCAGTTCCAGACAGTCTTCAGTGAACCAGCATCCGAAGGTTTCACTTTAATTTTAAAATCCCAAAAAGAGAAGAGGTTTGGTCTACGAGAAATTTACTGAAAGAACTGGTTTCTGAAAACAGGGTGGCAGCAAAAATTAGTTTTGAGAGACATTTTGTAGGTCTGTTTGTGATGAGACGTGTCAATCAAACCTGGAGCTAAAAAACAAAACCAGTCCCAGCAGAAGCAGATCTTTTAGCTTGTCATGTGGTTTCAGTCTCTCTGTGCTGGATTGGCACAGGCCTATTATTCATACAACTGTGTTATTACTAATATAATTATAATTATTTCTTTTTTTAAATAAATATCCCGATTTAACAAAACTGTAACTCACTTGTGTGTCTAATAGAGTTAGATCTCTATTTTATTTTGGAGGCCCAGAGCGGAAGCGCTGTGTTCGTTGTGCTTCCGGTAGCTAGACGACTGTTTGACAACTGGTTCAGTCAGAACTGCTCCCGGACTCTGGACTGTCGATGGGTTCTGCTTTGCTCCAGAAGACATTTGAGTAAAGTGTCACCGGACGGAACCAGAACCTCGTCACCCCGGCCCGGCTATGGACGAGCAGGCGGGCCCCGGAGTCTTCTTTAACAACAGCTCGGGTCTCCCCGGAGGGGGCAGCGCTAAACCCCCGCAGGCAGCCGACGTTGGCGGCGGAGAGGCGGCCCGGGCTCACTACAGCATCCCGGGGATTCTACACTTCCTCCAGCACGAGTGGGCTCGGTTCGAGGTGGAGCGGGCCCAGTGGGAGGTGGAGCGGGCCGAGCTGCAGGTAAGCGGCCTGAGTCAGGGAGGGGGAGAGGGGGACAGTGTTTTGTTTGCTAGCTGTACAGAGAGCGCACTGCGCCAAACCCCGTCGGCGGATGTGGATGTTAAAGGTTTACGCGCTCATTTGCGCCTAAAGAGTCCGCACAAAGTCGCATGAACAACTTTATCAGAACGGAGACGAGCCGCCGCGTAATTCGGCGTTGACATGATCCACTTAGCAGAACCGCTTTGGGTAATATTGACATCTGTGGATGCTTCGCCCTGTTTGCCGCTGTCCTGTGGCGTATGTTGCACGCGTGCACGCGCACGGACTCGCTGCCTGCATAGCCGCGCTTGACGGTTCACACGTTGTAATTCACACCTGGTGAGAGAAATTGTGACAACGTGACGTCACCTTGCCCATTATCGGACAGCCTCGTAGTGACCACTCCTGGTTCGGAGTGGCCCGGTGTGTTGTGGCTCGTAGACACGTATGGGTCAGTGAGGCCCCCATCACAACTGTTGTTTCCGCCTCTAGCAGAGATTCTTGGTTGGTACTGTATCATCTTGGAATAAACCATTTTGAGTTGATCAAAGATGAATTTGCTGATTTATCACAACATCCCAATAATCTTTTATTCAGGACAGAGACACTGTGTCTAGAAGCTGTGGAGCGTCAGCAGAGCACTGACCTCAAGCAGACTTTGATTTTGAGTTCTCATTATTGACTGAATCAGTGTCAGGCATAAGCATATAGTGAGTGAGTAACTCCACTTGTTGAACCTCAGCAAAGGACCTGTACCACACCTGGGCTTTGTCTTCGCTGATGTGTGTAGTGTCTTAAAGCTTCTATGGGGGACAGCGATAGTGCTGCTACAGCGTCCACTCCAACGTGAACTGACTCTGGTACCAGACGGGCCTCCGTCGTCCTGTGGAGGCTTCAGGCCTCTGTGGCAGTTCCAGCTCCGTGTCCATTTGCTGCCTAGCTGGTTCCGCTCAGTCCTTCATCCATTTGTGTTAATGCTCCTCGAGTTTCTTCATTCAAACAGACAGTCTGTATATCTGCATGGGTTCTAGCTGATGCTGGGCTGGTCCCAGCAGAACCATCTATGTTTGCTTTGACTCCTCTGTTCTGAGCTTCCCCCCTCACACTGTGACTGTGTTATGTAACAACTGGACCTGGTGGTTCTACCTTTAGCCCCAGCCAGTTGCAACCAGTCACTACCAACACAATAAAGTGATGATACCAGGCTCTAACAGGTCACGGTACCGCAGACCTCACATCTATAATAAAACTTATAGAAGAAGAAGGTTCTGAGGTTGAAATGGGCCAGATCTCCTTTTCTTTAACAGAGCTGGCTAGCTTTCTGTTGTGCCTTTAACACTGGTACCGGTACTGGTACCAAACAGCTCCATCCTGTGTACCGGTGCTTTTTTGTAATTTTCTCTGTGGATCGTTACTATGGATGCAGCTCAGAGTTCCCACTCATGTCTGTTCAGAATCATGTCCTCGTCATTCGTCACGAGTCCAACAACGACATTGTGACCTTTGACCACAAAATTGGATCAGTGCATCCGTCTCTAGCTGGACTGTTGCCTTCAGAGAAGGGTTATAAGCCTGAGACTGACAGACGGACCAACCTAGAAACCTGGTTTTGATCGCCTGCTCGTCTGGCTGACAGCCCTGGAACCTGAGGATTCCCAGGAAGAGTTGGAGGCTTTAAACGCATCTTCTCCCGAGCTCACCTACGCACACTGTCACAGTTCAGCCTCCCGCTGCAGAGGAGCTTCTGAGCGTCGAGCATAGGAGGAGTTTGTGGACGAGCACACAAACACAGCGAGGCTCTGTTGGGTCCAGTCGGCCCCGACTGAGCTGCCGATGCCGATCACAGCAGGTGGTAACAGTGGTGCTGATTCTGGATAAGAACTGACTCTGGGGGTTTCTGAACATCCGTTGGGTCAATTTCTGGTTCTATAGATGAAGGCACTTCAGGCCCATCGTTTTTATGTAATGGGTCGAGTTCAACGTGTGAGCTGCTGTAATGTTGTGATGCCGCTGGTTCCTCCTTTGGTTCAGTCCTTTGTTTATATCAATAAAACAGCAGCTGTTCCCAGAATGTACCGATGGTTTACTCTCCATCCTGTGACCCAGCTATGAGCCCAGGTTCTAAACGCGTCCATAGCTTCGTGCAGCCATGCTGTAGGTTCGACGGGTCCAGTAGCAAACTCAGAGCAGCTGAAAATGCAGCATGATGCTTGTTCTTTGTTTTATCCTAGTGGATCCTGACTGAACCCGTGTGGAACGCTGGGTGCTGGTTCCACGCTGCGTCGGAGACAGCACCATTAAAATATAGTTGTGAACATGGTTCTGCTCGGCCCATGTGGTTCTGCTGCAGTTCGGCCTCCGGTCTGACGTGTTGTTGGCATATTTGCCTTCTTGTTCTCACCTCTTAGCTCTGGTAGAACCAGATCTGTTTCCAGAGGAGCTACCTGGGGTTCTCTCTGCTGTAATCTGAGCCCAGACAGACTCAGCCGCCTCCTCAAAGCTGCTCTTTAGGCCTGATGTTGTTCTAATTAAAATCTTCTCAGGCCGTGTTCCAGTCCCTGAGGGCAGAACTGGCCCACGGCGCTGTCACTCACCTTCCCTTTCTCGATTGGTCTCATATCCCATCATCCTCTGCCTGCATTCAGCCAAGGGGGGCGGAGCATTGACACCACGCCAGGTTTCCATGTTATGACCACAACATCTTATTATAACCAGTGTGACGACGTTCTCTATTCTCCAGCAGCTTCATGGGCTGTGGTTGGTTCTGTAGTTCCAGGTCAAAGCAGTTTGTGCCAGTGCCTGTTGTTATAGTGACCCAGCATCGCTTCATGTGCAGGAAGCCTTGTTTCCATGGTGCTACGCTGAATGTCATGGATGGATGATCAGACTCCAGAGTCCGGTTTGGGGTGATGCTCAGGCTAACACATTATGACAAACGCAGCAAATGACTCATGACAGCAGTTCAGTTAACACACAATCAGCCTGTGCAGCTGACCCTCATTGGATTTCGATACTGAAGGACTAATCTGATCCCATGTTGTAACAGACGTTGCTTCAACAGTTGTCTGGTGGCTCGTCTATTAGTATGTTCCACACGTGGCTCATGAATAGGTTCCTGTTTGTGTGATTAAGCCACATTTTACTCTTCCATCTCCTCCCGCTCCAGGTTCTCAAGCAGCTGCCGGGCCTGTTGGAGATCGGGGCCCAGTCAGGCATCAGGTGGTTTTGCAGCTGGAGCCGTAATTATTCTATTTGGCTTGATCTTTGGTAGTTTGTTTAGTGTGGTCACTCTGTAGGTGAATCCTTACATCTCTTCATACTGGAGCAGCACTGGTTCTGTTTTTACGGATGTACTGAACATGGCTCCTGGGTTTGTTTGGTGTAAGGCTTTTCCTTCAGTTCCTTTAGGCCAAGAACCTCAGACCACCCTCTTCAACCTGCTCTGCATATTCGCTTTGTCAGCGAATTTTACAAAGCTGGACAGAAGAGCTTCAGCAGGACATTTATAGGGAGACCCAAATGGCAGAAAAACCAATGCCCCAGCAACAGATGTAGGATTTTCGAAAACAAACCCTAAAGCTTCACAGGATGAGCTAATGGTTGTGCCCATAGCTGTACCAGGTTCTGGTCCAGAGGAAGGATCACAGGCCAACCTGTAAATAGACCGCAGACTTTTGTCTGGTGATTTTTACTGTGTGTGACATGCAATGAAGCAGGAAAACAAAGCTTTAATTTGCTGCTTCAGTCGTAGTCCGTCTGCCTCTGTGTTTGGCCCGGGTTCAGCCTTAGTGTGAATCCACTGCAGAACCTCTGTGGTGCAGCTGAGCTCAGATAAAAGAACTCCGCTGATGTCTGCTGGCACTTCCCATCACCACGACACAGTAGGCTAAGGGCTGTGTCAATGCGAAGCGGCAGGTAGATCCAGATTGTGTTTAGACTGAACGTTAGGGTGGGTTAAAAACAAATGGGCTCAGTGTGGTCTCTGTCGTCCACCAGGCTCAGATCGCCTTCCTTCAGGGCGAGCGCCGAGGGCAGGAGAACCTGAAGAAGGACCTGGTGAGGCGGATCAAGATGCTGGAGTATGCCCTCAAACAGGAGAGGTTGGTTTCCCCTAGTGACACGCAGCATCAAAAGTGTGGTTGGAGAAGGCTGACGAAGTAATTAAGCACACAGGTTTTACCTGAGTTGTTGTTATTATTATTATTATTATTGTTGTTGTTATTGTTGTTATTGTTATAACAAAAGAATTCCCCCATTGTAGGATGAATAAAGTTGTATCCTATTATACTGGTCCCTCTGACTCCTGCATTGACTGTAATAATCCTACTAATCCTGTAACAATCTACGCAGTGACTGTAGGTTATTAATCTGATGTGTGCTCGTTTGCCCTCAGGGCCAAATACCATAAGATGAAATATGGGACAGAACTGAACCAGGGAGAGATCAACCCTCCAAGCTATGATTCAGGTAAGACCAACCTGTTTTTCTAAGTAGCTGATGGGCCAGAACCTGCACGGGGAGGTTCTGAGGAGTCTCGTCCACAAAACAGGTTGCTGAGATGTGTGCAGATACCGTGACTGACCTGAGATGAACAACACATTTACTTTAACATAAAGATAAAACTGTGATGCTCAACATTTAGTGCAGGGAGGAGGAAAAACGGGTGAAGCAGCATCTGCTCATCTGCAGCTTTACTGTGGACCCGGGTCAGGACCAGGAGGAGCTGGCAGCTTTACTGGACTGCTAATTCTGTGTCTGTGTTCCTTGTGTCTGTGTCAGATGAGGGCAATGACAGCGAGGTTCCCAGTCCTCCCAGCAGCACCCATCAGCTCAGCTGGAAACAAGGACGCCAACTGCTCCGACAGTGAGTTCAAACAGACACAGGCAGAGGGCACAGAACCCAAACACAGCACAGAAGAGTGGAGCTTCCTGGCAGCAGAAAACCAGCAGCACTATGAATAGGGACGTCACAGAGCCCTGATGCTTGGGTCCAGTCTGTGACCAGCTAATGCTGCTCATCATATCAGTCCCTGGAGTTTCAGTCCGTCACAGACACACACCTACCGATAGTTTAGGCTCTCCCTGATGACGTTACCATGGTGATGTAACCATGGCCGTGACAGTGATGTTACCGTGATGCTGCGACCTTGATGCTGTTAGTGTTGCTGTTACCATGGTGACGTGACTGTGATGGTGACACTGACCCTGACGCTGTTACCATGGTGACGTGGCAACAACTGTGACAGTGATGTTACCCTGGTAATGTGACCGTGACACTGTGACCCTGGTGATGTTGATGTGGTTTTCCAGCATGCTGTTTGTTGGTACTGTTGTTAGTTTAAAGGAAAAGTATTAGGAACAAGTAAAGCACCTGCCAGGAATAATGAGACACACCACCTACCAATAGTCAGTGGGTTCGTATGACTTGGTCCACAGCCCCTCTCACTTTTCCAGGGCATGCGAGCGACGGGTGACCACTGTCCTAACTACATGTTGGCTCATAGAATAGAAATGAATAAACCTGACATCCTGCTGGAGCTGTGGAGGCTCATCTGACCCTGTGACTCTGGCTACAGCCAATGGTTATAGTAGAGGTTCCCTGAACCTGTGGTGGGGGCCGAGGTTCAGACGCATGTTGTGCAGAGAGTCCAGTGGAATGAATGTGAATGTGTCTGTGTGGTGGCAGTGAATGGAGGATTGTATAGAGGCGTCGAGTCCTGCTGCGATCTCAGAGGCTGGTACAGAGGGAGGCCGGCCTTCCTCTGCTTGTCTCTGTGGACAAACACACTACAGGCTTTCAATAGGTCCCCGTCCGCTGAGGATAAAACCTGTGGTTCAACGCTGCTGTCACCTCGGCAGCCTCCTGAGCAGCTGGAGCCCTGGTGTGAAGGTACAGTGCAGAGTGTTTGGCAGGTTTAAAGCTGAGTTTGACTGTTCTTCAGAGTCTAAGTGTTGCGGGACTGTGACAACAAAAGACTCGGTTCAACAGCTCCTATGACCAGATTTAGTCCATGGGCAGCGTTTAGCATGTGAAGATGTGTCTGAGTCAGTGTTACTGGGTTCCTTTTCAACTTCTCTGTATCTGGGTCAGTTTCCTTTATCCATATAATATTCATGTGTGTTGAGTAGCGGGGGGGCAGCTGGAACCTGCTGGTACCACTGGGCTCCTTCTTTGTCACCGTGTCAGCGGGTCTCCATATCTGACATTTAGACTCACTGAACATTAGGACAACGCTTGTATTTCTCCCTGAAGGTTAAAACCATTTCTGAAATCAACTGTTTGTCCTCCTCAGGTACCTGCAGGAGGTCGGCTACACAGACACCATCCTGGATGTCAAGTCCCAGAGGGTGAGAGCGCTGCTCGGTCTGACTGGAGACTCAGGAGACAGGTGTTCAGAGAAGAAGCCCGAGCCCATGGTCAACGGAACCGAACCGTCCTCGCTGAAGGACAGTGGCATGATCAGGTACAGCAGGGCATCGTGGGGAAACAATGGGTGGTCGAAGGCGAATTTGTCTGAATTTAGTCTCAGCAATGACAGTTTTTTCTATTATATCTCTATATCTTTCCATCCAGTAAACCCGAAATGTCCGACTCAGCCACCGTCTTGGAGGCCTTTAAATTCATAGAGAGCGCAGCAGCAGAGTTCAGTGACGAAGACGAGGATGAGGACAGCGTAGGCAGGGACAGAACCCTCCTGGACCTGGCTGCAGTAAGAGCACACCCCAACCGTGTTTAACGGGTCGCACTATGAAGGTTGTTTGTTTTAGTCTCAAATTTCTCTCTCCACCAGATGGTAATGAAGAAACCGTCGTCCACGCCGTCTTCCTCCACCTCTGATCTCAGTGACGACCCCGACACGGAGGAGGCTCTGAAGGGTTTTGACTTCTTGGCGAGTCCAGATGAGCTGGATGCATCCCCAGAGTCCAGGAGCAGCGAAGATAGCGGAGACTGGGGTAAAGCAACTGACCAGAGCTTTTAACTGTGAAAACGTACTAACTTTTATCATGAGGTAAAAGTAAACTATGTTAGGACAACGTGACACAGCCGTGGAGCAGCTCAGACCAAAGCTAAACCCAACGTAACCGGGCTCGGGTGGGGAGGGGGGGCAATGAACGGGGACCTGTTAGGGCAGGGGTGTCAAACTGCGGTCCTCGAGGGCCGATGTCCCCCCCTGCTGATCACCTTGAACAGGTGTGCCAGTTGGCTCATCCAGCTGCTGATTGGCTGACTGACGGGTTACTGAGGTTTGCTGCCGCTGTGTGTGTACGGCGTTACTCTACGCTCTCTTCTAAATATTATCGCCTTATATGTGGTAGCGACTGCTAAGAGTTGCAAAACAAGCTTGTAACACTCAAGCATCCTTTCTTTTCATTAAACCTCCTGCTAATCCTCACTGTTATAGCAGCTAAATTTCCTGCTATGGCTTCCGCCTGTTCCTCTTTCTCTCCCTCTGTTCAGTACTCGGTGTGTCTTATGTTTAGCTTATCCTCTGCCTCCTTTAGTGATGTAATGGTATCTGTAATAAGTGTACTCTTGCTGAAGGGTTGGAGGTGCGATTGTTAGACTTAGAGTCTCAGCTTTGCACCTTTAGAAAACAGGCCCAGTTAACAGTTAGCCAGGTCCCTTTAGCCTCCTAGCTTAGCTGCTACCAGTCCCCCGGCAGGTCCCAGGCAGCTGGGTAACGACTGGAACAGGGAACAGTGAGTCGATCATGGAGAAGTGCAAAGACAATCACTCAAATGAGCAAATGGAGATGATATTAGAATTAATGTCTTGAGAAAACAAAATAAATTTAAGAAATCATGGAATTTACAGTGTATGTTTGAAATTTTTCACAGATAAGCGTAAGTACGCTAAGATCGTAATACACGCAGGAGCTAATGACGCCCGGTTACTCCAATCGGAAGTCACTAAAACTAACATTGAGCCGGTGTGTTCGTTCGCCAAAGCAATGTCGGACTCCGTAGTTTTCTCTGGGCCCCTCCCCAATGTGACCAGCGATGACATGTATAGCCGGCTGTCATCGCTCCACCGCTGGTTGTCTAGGTGGTGTCCTGCAAACGATGTGGGCTTTGTGGCTAATTGGAGCACTTCTTGGGGAAAACCTGGGCTGATTAGAAGAGACGGCGTCCATCCCACGTTGAACGGAGCCTCTCTGCTCTCTAGTAACATGGCCATGTTGCTTAGTCCCCCCACTCCGTGACAACTCAGAGTGGAGCCCAGGACGCAGAGTCGCAGTCTTACACGCCTCTCTGCACGTTCTCTACAGCCGCGACCCACTCTTAGTCTTAGTTATCACATAGAGACTGTGTCTGCTCCCCGACCACCTAAACTATACAAGTCACACTCAAATCAAAGAGGAGTGACTTACCAGAATTTAATAAACATCAAAACAGTTCCTCTTACAGAACAAAGTAACAGTAAGCTAATAAAGTGTGGTTTATTAAATATCAGATCTCTCTCATCTAAATCCTTGTTAATAAATGACTTGATAAGTGACCATCACATAGATCTGTTCTGTCTCACTGAAACCTGGCTGCAGCAGGATGAATATGTTACTTTAAATGAGTCGACTCAATGAGTCACATCAACTATCATGTTCCAAGAAGTACAGGTAGAGGTGGAGGAGTAGCAGCAGTTTATAAATCAGATTTATTAATTACTCCTAAACCTAAACATAGTTCTAACTCATTTGAGAGCCTCACTCTAAGCCTTTCTTACTCAGACTCTAAAACCCAGAAGCCAGTTGTGTTTTGTATTGTTTACCGTCCTCCTGCTCCATATTCGGAGTTCTTAACTGAATTCTCTGAATTCTCATCTGACTTAGTTCTTGGCACAGATAAAGTCATTGTAGTGGGAGACTTGAACATTCATGTAGATGACAGCTCCTTAAACATTCTCCTACTCACCTGTAAGTTCTTAAACCTTACCTTGTAAAGTGCCTTGAGATAACTTTGTTGTGATTTGGCGCTATATAAATAAAATTTAATTGAATTGACTTAACACACCTGATCAAGGTAATCAGCAGGCTCTGAAGAAGAGGAGACTTGGAAAACCAGCAGGGGACTGGTTTGATTTTGACGCCTCTGTGTTAGCGGGTAGAGGGAGGAACAAGAGGATCTACAATGGCTCAGCTTCATCACAGACGAAGATTCTGGTTCTATGACGGTCTAGTTCCAGCTGGTGACCCGTCTGCCCCGTCTCTTCATACCTACTGTTGCCTAGAAACACATTCAGTGTGGTTGCCTGGTGCCAGAAAGCATCCCACACAGTGGGTGACTCAGCGCCTCACAGTCCTGCGTGTTGCATGGCTGTGCTGACTCAGCGTAGCAGCTCGGTCCCTCGGCACCGTTTTAGATGTTTAGATGCCCCCCTCCCATGTCAGTTAACTTCTCTTTATAGACAGTTCCAGGTGACTTTTGCTGAATATAAGAATCGGACCTTAACAGCAGCAGGTTGTCCGTTACTGGTGATCCGACTGTTGCCTGTGATCTGACAGCTGACGCTGAGCTGTCGTCATCCTTCCAAGTTGGTGTGAGTCCTGTTCTGCATTCGCACACTAACTACAGGCTTCTTCCTCTACCGCTTGCCACCTGCAGAGAAGAAAGCTCCATCTCCTCTGGGTGAAGTGTCCTGGGATGTGGACCAGGGGCTGATTGCCCAGTTGAAGGAGCAGTACAAGAAGGAGCGCAAGGGCAAGAAGGGTGTGAAGAGTAAGTCCAGCTTTCTCCAGACTTACTCCTCTGCTTTTATTTCTCCCCTTATTCATGTCCTCGTCTCCCTCCAGGACCGAACCGTTCAAAGCTGCAGGACATGCTGGCAAACCTGCGAGACGCAGAAGACGTTCCCCCCGTGACCCCCCCCTCCCGGCCCAGTGTGCCCAGACTCAGTGAGCATGAAGTGGGACGGCCAGACGACGGTAACTCATCCTTCACATTTGGTCACAGGTTCGTCAGCGCCTGAGGACGAATCACACAATCTGTTTTTTTCTGTTGTCTCAGAGGCCATGACGTTCCTGCCATCGCCTGGGAAGTCCTTCATACTGGGCAGGGTTGACGAAGCGGTTTCTACCGAGCTGGGACTCGGGGAACTGGCCGGACTGACCGTGGCCAATGAGGCCGACAGTCTGACGTACGACGTGAGTGAAACAAACCCTGCTCCTTTCAGAGTGTTCCGGCAGCTGGTACCGACACCAGCACCAGTGTGCATTAATGATGCTTCAGCTTCAGCCTAAACACTGTCATTCACCGCTCTAGAACTTGGGTTCCAACCCAAGCTGACTGAGGACTCTCTTCCTGCAGATCACCAGTAACCAGGACGCGCTGAGGAAGACCTGGAACCCAAAGTTCACGCTGCGCAGCCACTTTGACTCGGTCCGCAGCCTGGCCTTCCACCCGGTTGAGCCGGTTCTGGTCACTGCCTCCGAGGATCACACCCTCAAACTTTGGAACCTACAGAAGACCTCCCCTGCCAAGAAGTGAGCACCGAAGCTGAGTCAGAAGAGAGTCACTGCATGTTAAACCTGATTATTGGAGAGGTTTCAGTTCTAAGTCCAAACACTTTGGTTATAATCTAGTACAAACTCTTCTCTCCGTATTCTTCTAGATGTGCTGCTCTAGACGTGGAGCCCATCTACACGTTCCGGGCCCACAGGTGAGACGTCAGCTGATCTCTGCAGAGATTCAACTTGTGTTACTGGGGACTAAACACTGTAGCTCTGTCCTGCAGCGGTGCCGTGTTGTGCGTCACCATGAGCTCCAGCGGGGAGCAGTGTTTCAGTGGGGGAGTGGACGGCACCATCCAGAGCTGGAACATGCCCGAGCCCAACATCGACCCCTACGACGCGTACGGTAGGTCGGGCCTTTAGGCGCAGGGAACACGAGGAGAGTAAAGTGACGCTGTCTCGTGTGTCTCTGGCTATAGAGCCCTCAGTCCTGCGGGGGGCACTGTGCGGCCACTCGGACACCGTGTGGGGCCTGGTCTACAGCTCGGCCCATCACCGCCTCCTGTCCTGCTCGGCTGACGGCACGGTTCGGCTGTGGGGCACCTCCGACACCTTGCCATCCCTCGCGGTGTTCAACGAGAGAGGAGGTGAGAAACGCCAGTAGCTGTTTCACATCTGTTCATGGAACTGCAGCTAAGTGGACCTCTGGACCCAGACGTTTTAAACCATCACTCTGCAAAGTAGAGAAAACCCAACAAGCTAACAGCAAATGCAAAGCCTAGATAAAAGGCAAGAGGTGTCTCCGTGGTTCCCCTAGGGGGAAATCAGAGTAGTGGGGGGAGGCCAGCGCAGCAGAGCTGCTGACCCTCAAACATCAGATCAGAGTCAACGGTTCACACAGTCACTAAATCTGTCTCTGTCTCTGTCTCAGAACTGGGCGTTCCGACCTCATTGGACCTGGTGAGCAGCGATCCGGCCCACATGGTGACGTCGTTCACAAGCGGACACATCGGGCTCTTCAACATGGAGACTCAGCAGCTGGTGCTGAAGCTGGAGTCGGCCGGGCCACCAGGTACAAAGTCCTGTAGACGATGTCTGTCACATTCAGAAAATGCAGTTTCAAAACTATTTCATACTGTTTAAGTTAAGCTCCGGGTCCAACAGAAACAGTTAAGTACTTCGGTAGTTTATGCAGAATAGTGGGCAGCTAATGGAAGCGGATACATGAGCAGTGAATCAAGTTTCCTCTTCTCTGTTGACCCGATTCCAGAACTGCCTCCAAGGACGTGCTGTCGGAACCACTGTGTTGTATTCTAAAGCTGTCCTTTCTCTTGTCCGCCTCCACAGAAGCTCCCTGCAAGATCAACAAAGTGCTGAGTCATCCCACGCTGCCAATCACCATCACAGCTCAGGAGAACCGGCACATCCAGTTCTTCGACAACAACACAGGTACGTGTGACGGGTGGCTTCTCCGATCCTCATCAGTCCTTAGCCTCCTCATTTAGTCAGGCAGAAACACTGAGGTACGTTTTAGTGGAATAAGGTGGTGGGTTCTCGTGTAAAGGCAGCAGAACCACTGTGCAGTAACACTCTGTTCTGAAGGTAAACTGATCCACTCCATGGTGGCTCACCTGGACTCTGTGACCAGTCTCGCTGTGGATCCCAACGGATTGTACCTCATGTCTGGAAGTAAGTTCACACTTGTGTTTATGTTGGTGCTAAACGGGACTTGGCCTCGTTCTCACAGTAGAAACTGTCTCCCCAGGTCACGACTGCTCCATCCGTCTGTGGAACATGGAGAGCAAAACGTGCATCCAGGAGTTCACTGCCCACCGCAAGAAGTTTGAGGAGTCGATCCATGATGTGGCGTTCCACCCCACCAAGTGCTACATCGGCAGCGCCGGCGCCGATGCGCTAGCCAAGGTCTTTGTATGACCTGAACCGGCTCTGCATCCTACTGGGGCGAGTGGAGAGCGTCTGCCCGCAGGACTCCAAGCAAACAAACCTGTTGATGACGATGCATGAAGGAACCTTGAGTAGATTTTCCTTTGTCTTTTTTTCCCTTGTTCCTCAGCAGGTACAAATAAAGCACCGCTCTCCAGCCCGACCCAAATGCTCCAGAAACGCTCCGCCTCTGTCCGCTGCCGTCATAACGTGCCTTTTCTCTGCAGAGAGTTCATCCTTTAGGTGTTAGAGACGAGAAGATGTGGGTTCAGCTTTGCCTCCTACAACAAACTACCAAGATTTGTTTTTTGGGTCAGAACCCACACATGGACCTGACTCCACATGGAACGTGGTGGATTGTTGCTTTTAAACTGATTTGCTCTTTTTTCTTTTTTCTTGACCTGAAATAAGTTTAGGTTGTGCCTGAAGGAGACAACTGGGTTTGTAGAGATCAAATGATCAAAGGAACTGCGCTGTAGGCGGCAAAAAGGTCAAAGGTCATAGCCCTGAGCTGGCCCTGGGACTCGCATGAGGACGAGCCTTCTTTGATGATGGAAATGCTTAAAGTTAGAGAAGTTTAACTCTCTGATGCTAAAGGCTTAGTGACTGAGACCCCATCTCGTCTCTATGTAGGCGATTCTTTCAATCACAAAGCAAATTCTGAATCAAAATAGTTTGGGTCTGATAAGCACCAGCACCATATAGTGCTGCCAACCAGCAAGAACTGGCCCGTCAGAGGCAGGTTCTCTCTGACGCCTGCATTGTAAGAAGGAAGAGGTTGCTGTAGATGAAGCTTGGCTCAGAGCAGCTAGTCTGAAGAGGTCGAACCGAACCAGGCTAGTTCCCACCGCAGCACACAGATATAAGATGCTTTCATTGACCCGGATCTGTTCAGCACCGTGGTGTTTAGGCCCAGAGGTTGCAGAGTCCTTTCGATTACATGCAGTTTTATTCAGATCTGACCACGACTTGCTTCCTGTTGAACCGGAGACGTGTTGCTGCTAATGCTCATTAGCTCGTCCAGTAGTAGATTAACCCGTAGGTTTGTATATGTTTATATGCCAACTGCCTGAAGAGACAGTATTTTGTGTATCTATCGGGAGCAGTTACTAGTTTTTTAAACCTTTGGTGACAGACTCATACGACATAGCAGCTACAACTGATCTCCTCTCTGTTCAACTTGAAAGGTGATGTTAGTGGTGTCTGAGGGTTAGTAGAAGTTCACTTACACAACACTACACACCAGGTTTTATTTTTGCTTTTTACCAAACGATTGGACGTGTAAAATGAGGAGACATTTGTGTACAGTTTTTAAAGCAGATCTATTTATTAACTTGGGGTAAAGGTTGTATTAAAGACAAAAGGATCATTTATCGGCATCAACCTGAGCAGAACAAACACAGCCTTCAGTGTCAGTTCAGCTTTGTCTGGTTGAGCCTGGACTCACTCAGACAGGCACAGCGCTTGGATCATTACAGGTTAATCAGGAACCAGACGTATCAAACTGACCCTGATTTAACTTTTAGTGTTTTATTTCGTCGTCTGTCATGTTTTAGATTTGATTATAACAAATGGCAGAGACGGAGGCAGCTCCGAAACTGTCTGGTGTAAACTATGAGATTATAGAAGCCAGTGCAGCTGTGTGTGAAGTGCATCCATCCAGTGGTTGGTCTTCTGTCATGGTTTAATAAAGGAATATGTTGTGTATCATGATGGTCATGTGTGCATTTGTTACCTACAACATTAACTATTATTCTTGTCGTAGTTGCTTTGTGTTCCTTTATGTTTATGTCTTAAAATCTTCATTCAATTCTTTATATATCGTTTTCTGCTGCATTATCATTTTTTACTCATGTCCATGGATAATTATATTTTTGTTTCTGTTTGCTTTGTCCACTGTGCTGTTTGGAGCAGTGGTGCGGTTTTAAAGTGTCCTGCAAGGGGCGCTGTTTAGCGGTGACTCCGCTCCTTTCGCTTCAAGCGAAGAAGAAGCCGCAGCAGCAGCAGCAGCGAGCTAGTGTAAACAAAGCTGCCAGCCGCCAGTCTATTAAACGCCCAAAACGGCTTAATGTGGAGCACAGAGATGAAATAAAGACATCTGAATGAACTGAAGTAAGTGAAAATGACGATTTTTTACTGAACAGATGAACGATGCAAACGAGACAAGAACGAAACGGTGAAGCTTTTAGAGTCGAGCTGACGAACTAGCATCAATAAGCTAAAGTTTAAGTCCGCGTTTCTGTCCCGAACTAAACACGTGTTTAGTGTAACTGATTGAAACCATATGCGGCTAACGTTTTCGCGACAACAGCATGTTTTAAATGCACTTTGGTTCCGAGCTTCACTGTGTCAATTTAAAAGCATGGTCTTCCAGCAGCGGTCCGGTCCGGGAGCTGCCATGTCCCGGCCTGCACTCTGACTAGGCGATGATGGCTGCAGGGCTGTTTCCCACGAACAAGCTGGTTCGCAGCGCCGCGTCCGTCCAGCAGTACCAGCAGCAGAACCTGACCAACAACAACACCACCGCGGCTCCGGGCTGCTGTAACTGGCAGGGCCTGTTCCCGACCATCCGAGAGAGGTGAGTCCCGGATCCGCAGGCGGCCGCCTCTGATTTCAAATGCACCGGAGACGTCGGAACCGGGATCCAGGTTTGCTGCTGGTGTCATTTACATTTATTTGAATCCAAGCTGAGAGTCAAGTCATGATCAACCTGAGTCACTGTCCATTTTACTGCACATCAAAAAGAGACTCGCCAACAAACTGCAATAATATTGAAGGCTGGAAGTCAGATCAATCCAATGAGAGTTTTCTGTTGCAGTAGATTTGAGCTTTAAGATTGGATGTTGTTTTGCTGAAGTGATTGAACTGTTGTGTGTTTGTTCATAGGAATTCAGTCATGTTTAACAATGAAATGATGGCAGATGTTCACTTCGTCGTTGGGCCGGCTGGCGGAACACAGCGGGTGCCGGGACACAAGGTGAAGTCTTTTACTGGTCTGAGATCAAAGCATTCAGAAAACAAGTATCATCTCAACAGGATCTAAACACGGGACATCACCTTTTTAGTAGATGCAAAATTTGTTTTCGTAGTTTAAAAGTCGGTGAAGACCTGCAGAGGTTTTTTGAGTCATGGCACTTAAATTTATTTCATGCTGGGCACAAAAGTGCCATCACTCATCCATTTAGCTGCTTCAGACTGAAGAGCTACTAGAAAAGCTTTGAAAAAGCCTGAAACTCTTTTAGGTGTTTAAAATGACTCAATGGGCAACAAGTCACTTGATACTGTTTGAGTGTCAGACTGACATTTGAGATCAGAACATTAAAGGCAACAGATCAGGGATCAGAATCAGATTTGATGCTTCTTTCCCTCTGCTCCGTCAGTATGTCCTGGCTGTTGGCAGCTCCGTGTTCCACGCCATGTTCTATGGAGAACTGGCTGAGGACCAGGACGAGATCCGGATCCCTGACGTGGAGCCTCCGTCGTTCCTCGCCATGCTGAAGTACGTCAGTCACACACAAACTAACATGGAATGGTTTTGACATATCCAACAGGTTTGATGTTTGATTCGGTCTCCTCAGATACATTTACTGTGATGAGATCGACCTGTGTGCCGACACGGTGCTCGCCACCCTCTATGCTGCTAAGAAGTACATTGTGCCTCACCTGGCCCGAGCCTGCGTCAACTTCCTGGAGACGAGCCTGAGTGCCAAGAACGCCTGCGTGCTCCTGTCCCAGAGCTGCCTGTTCGAGGAGCCGGACCTGACCCAGCGCTGCTGGGAGGTGATCGACGCTCAGGCAGAGCTCGCTTTGCGCTCCGAAGGCTTCTGCGACATCGACACTCAGACGCTGGAGAGCATCCTGCTGCGGGAGACGCTCAACGCCAAGGAGATGGCGGTGTTTGAGGCGGCGCTGAACTGGGCAGAGGCCGAGTGCCAGCGTCAGGATCTGTCGCCGACCATCGACAACAAGCGGCTGGTGCTGGGGAAAGCCATCTACCTGATCCGCATCCCCACCATGGCGCTGGAGGACTTTGCCAACGGGGCAGCACAGTCCGGCGTGCTCACGCTTAACGAGACCAACGATATCTTCCTGTGGTACACGGCCGCCAAGAAGCCCGAACTCTTGTTCTGCACCAAACCTCGTAAAGGTCTTTCCCCGCAGCGCTGCCACCGCTTCCAGTGCTGCGCCTACCGGAGCAACCAGTGGCGGTACCGAGGCCGCTGTGACAGCATTCAGTTTGCCGTGGACAAGCGTGTCTTCATCGCCGGCTTCGGCCTCTACGGCTCCAGCTGTGGGTCAGCTGAGTACAGCGCCAAGATCGAGCTGAAGCGTCAGGGCGTGCCCATGGCCCAGAGAATCATCAAGTACTTCTCAGACGGCTCCAGTAACACCTTCCCTGTCTGGTTCGAGTACCCGGTCCAAATTGAGCCTGACACCTTCTACACTGCCAGCGTGGTTCTGGACGGCAATGAGCTCAGCTACTTCGGCCAGGAGGGCATGACAGAAGTGCAGTGTGGCAAAGTGACGTTCCAGTTCCAGTGCTCTTCAGACAGCACAAACGGCACCGGAGTGCAGGGAGGCCAGATCCCAGAACTCATCTTCTACGCCTGAGCTGCTTCACTGCTGTGTTGGGGTCTGGACCCACTACTGAGCCTGATCCAGTGATTTATGTTTGGTGACGCGAGATCATGAGGGGACTTATGGGTAATGTAGTGCAGCTCTAGCTTTCCATTATTGTTCTTTAGTTGTGGAGTTTGACTCTAGTCACTACAGTGACAGTCGCTGGAGCTTCACCAGACTGTGACGATGCTTTGTGTTGATCCACAATTTGTCTCCACTGAGACTTTGTGGCAGATGAAGCAGATTTCTCAGCATGTCAGTAGTTTTTGCACACAGAGACAGAAGTGTATTGTATGTGAAGCCTTGTGTGATCAAGCCTGAAGCTGCACACGGACCTGGTTCTGACCAGTCACACTCTCGATTCTCCAAAGCTGCTGCTCTAAACATCACAGATCAGCGTTAGACTCAACACAGTTCAGTCAAACTCACTCTGGTTCCTCCTTGTTCATTAGTTATGCTTCAAATCATTAGTCAGAGCTACAAGTTGTAGCTTTAGACGCCGACTGACTCACCCAGACTCTTATAAGCATAAACGTTAAGCTCTGTCAGCTGAAATCGCTTTCATTAAAATCACTGCTCTAAGCGTTCTTTTCTGCACATCAGAATGGTTTTTTCACAGCATCGTC